>NW_028163959.1:147264-254764 GCF_964263955.1 Coregonus lavaretus | reverse complement strand
CGGCACCCTATACCGCATCCCAAACGGCACCCTATACTGCATCCCAAACGGCACCCTATACCGCATCCCAAACGGCACCCTATACTGCATCCCAAACGGCACCCTATACTGCATCCCAAACGGCACCCTATACTGCATCCCAAACGGCACCCTATACCGCATCCCAAACGGCACCCTATACCGCATCCCAAACGGCACCCTATACTGCATCCCAAACGGCACCCTATACTGCATCCCAAACGGCACCCTATACCGCATCCCAAACGGCACCCTATACCGCATCCCAAACGGCACCCTATACTGCATCCCAAATGGCACCCTATACTCTATCCCAAACGGCACCCTATACTGCATCCCAAACGGCACCCTATACCGAATCCCAAACGGCACCTTATACTGCATCCCAAACGGCACCCTATACTCTATCCCAAACGGCACCCTATACTGCATCCCAAACGGCACCCTATACTCTATCCCAAACGGCACCCTATACTCTATCCCAAACGGCACCCTATACTGCATCCCAAACGGCACCCTATACCGCATCCCAAACGGCACCCTATACTCTATCCCAAACGGCACCCTATACTGCATCCCAAATGGCACCCTATACCGCATCCCAAACGGCACCCTATACCGCATCCCAAACGGCACCCTATACCGCATCCCAAACGGCACCCTATACTGCATCCCAAACGGCACCCTATACTGCATCCCAAACGGCACCCTATACCGCATCCCAAACGGCACCCTATACTCTATCCCAAACGGCACCCTATACCGCATCCCAAACGGCACCCTATACTGCATCCCAAACGGCACCCTATACTGCATCCCAAACGGCACCCTATACCGCATCCCAAACGGCACCCTATACTGCATCCCAAACGGCACCCTATACTCTATCCCTAACGGCACCCTATACTCTATCCCAAACGGCACCCTATACCGCATCCCAAACGGCACCCTATACCGCATCCCAAACGGCACCCTATACTGCATCCCAAACGGCACCCTATACTGCATCCCAAACGGCACCCTATACCGCATCCCAAACGGCACCCTATACTGCATCCCAAACGGCACCCTATACCGCATCCCAAACGGCACCCTATACTGCATCCCAAACGGCACCCTATACCGCATCCCAAACGGCACCCTATACCGCATCCCAAACGGCACCCTATACTCTATCCCAAACGGCACCCTATACTCTATCCCAAACGGCACCCTATACCGCATCCCAAACGGCACCCTATACCGCATCCCAAACGGCACCCTATACCGCATCCCAAACGGCACCCTATACTCTATCCCAAACGGCACCCTATACCGCATCCCAAACAGCACCCTATACCGCATCCCAAACGGCACCCTATACCGCATCCCAAACGGCACCCTATACTCTATCCCTAACGGCACCCTATACTCTATCCCAAACGGCACCCTATACCGCATCCCAAACGGCACCCTATACTGCATCCCAAACGGCACCCTATACTGCATCCCAAACGGCACCCTATACCGCATCCCAAACGGCACCCTATACTGCATCCCAAACGGCACCCTATACTGCATCCCAAACGGCACCCTATACCGCATCCCAAACGGCACCCTATACCGCATCCCAAACGGCACCCTATACTGCATCCCAAACGGCACCCTATACTGCATCCCAAATGGCACCCTATACCGCATCCCAAACGGCACCCTATTCCGCATCCCAAACGGCACCCTATACTGCATCCCAAATGGCACCCTATACTCTATCCCAAACGGCACCCTATACTGCATCCCAAACGGCACCCTATACTCTATCCCAAACGGCACCCTATACCGCATCCCAAACGGCACCCTATACTGCATCCCAAACGGCACCCTATACCGCATCCCAAACGGCACCCTATACAGCATCCCAAACGGCACCCTATACTGCATCCCAAACGGCACCCTATACCGCATCCCAAACGGCACCCTATACTGCATCCCAAACGGCACCCTATACTGCATCCCAAACGGCACCCTATACCGCATCCCAAACGGCACCCTATACCGCATCCCAAACGGCACCCTATACTGCATCCCAAACGGCACCCTATACCGCATCCCAAACAGCACCCTATACCGCATCCCAAACGGCACCCTATACTGCATCCCAAACGGCACCCTATACTGCATCCCAAACGGCACCCTATACTCTATCCCAAACGGCACCCTATACCGCATCCCAAACGGCACCCTATACTGCATCCCAAACGGCACCCTATACTGCATCCCAAACGGCACCCTATACTCTATCCCAAACGGCACCCTATACCGCATCCCAAACGGCACCATATATCGCATCCCAAACGGCACCCTATACTGCATCCCAAACGGCACCCTATACCGCATCCCAAACGGCACCCTATACCGCATCCCAAACGGCACCCTATACCGCATCCCAAACGGCACCCTATACTGCATCCCAAATGGCACCCTATACTGCATCCCAAACGGCACCCTATACCGCATCCCAAACGGCACCCTATACTGCATCCCAAACGGCACCCTATACTGCATCCCAAATGGCACCCTATACCGCATCCCAAACGGCACCCTATACTGCATCCCAAATGGCACCCTATACTGCATCCCAAACGGCACCCTATACTCTATCCCAAACGGCACCCTATACCGCATCCCAAACGGCACCCTATACTGCATCCCAAACGGCACCCTATACTGCATCCCAAACGGCACCCTATACCGCATCCCAAACGGCACCCTATACTGCATCCCAAACGGCACCCTATACTCTATCCCTAACGGCACCCTATACTCTATCCCAAACGGCACCCTATACTGCATCCCAAACGGCACCCTATACTGCATCCCAAACGGCACCCTATACTGCATCCCAAACGGCACCCTATACCGCATCCCAAACGGCACCCTATACCGCATCCCAAACGGCACCCTATACCGCATCCCAAACGGCACCCTATACTGCATCCCAAACGGCACCCTATACCGCATCCCAAACAGCACCCTATACTGCATCCCAAACGGCACCCTATACTGCATCCCAAACGGCACCCTATACTGCATCCCAAACGGCACCCTATACCGCATCCCAAACAGCACCCTATACTGCATCCCAAACGGCACCCTATACTGCATCCCAAACGGCACCCTATACCGCATCCCAAACAGCACCCTATACTGCATCCCAAACGGCACCCTATACTGCATCCCAAACGGCACCCTATACCGCATCCCAAACGGCACCCTATACTGCATCCCAAATGGCACCCTATACTGCATCCCAAACGGCACCCTATACCGCATCCCAAACGGCACCCTATACTGCATCCCAAACGGCACCCTATACCGCATCCCAAACGGCACCCTATACCGCATCCCAAACGGCACCCTATACCGCATCCCAAACGGCACCCTATACCGCATCCCAAACGGCACCCTATACTCTATCCCAAACGGCACCCTATACTGCATCCCAAACGGCACCCTATACTGCATCCCAAACGGCACCCTATACTGCATCCCAAACGGCACCCTATACCGCATCCCAAACGGCACCCTATACTCTATCCCAAACGGCACCCTATACTCTATCCCAAACGGCACCCTATACTCTATCCCAAACGGCACCCTATACCGCATCCCAAACGGCACCCTATACTGCATCCCAAACGGCACCCTATACTGCATCCCAAACGGCACCCTATACTGCATCCCAAACGGCACCCTATACTCTATCCCAAACGGCACCCTATACCGCATCCCAAACGGCACCCTATACTCTATATAGTGCACTACTTTTTACCAGAGCCCTATATAGAATATGGTGCAATTTGGGACGTAGCCAATGTCTGGGGACCTGAGTGACCGACCTTTGGGTGATGTCATCTGTTTTTCATCCCTCCACCTCAGTGACACCAATGACTCATCCCCTCAGGCAGGGACCAATGGGATCGCTCAGAGAGAGGCACATCCATCAGCGTTGTCCAATGGGGCGCCTCGCCTGTGACTGTGGTAGGTCTAGAAGGAAGTCTAGAAGGACAAAAAGCTTCACTACACTCATTTCAAGTGTCAAGTTTTATTAGTCACATGGACAGGATACACATGGTATACACTGTTCAACGAAACGCTTACTGCAGGTTCCTTCTGGACAATGCAGATGGTCAGTCCAGTTCAGAGGACCCGGGGTGGCTTGGCCAAATTTCTTCAGCCGCCTTAGGAAGTAGAGTCACTGTTGCACCCTCTTGACAAGTGTGGTGGTGTTGTTGGTCCATGTCAAGTCCTTGGTGATGTGGACGCTGAAGAACTTAAAACGGCTGACTCTCTCTACTGCAGTCCTGTTGATGTGGATCGTGGCATGTTCCCTCCTCTGCTTCCTGAAGTCAACAATCAACTCTTTAGTTTTGCTGACGTTGAGGGAGTGGTTGTTGTTATGACAGCACAATGCCAGTTCACTTACCTCCTCCCTATAGGCTGACTCGTCGTTGTTGGTTACCAGGCCTACAACCGTGGTGTTGTCAGCAAACTTGATGATGAAGTTCGCAGTGCTAGCTGTGCCACTAGAGATCCTGGTTCGAATCCAGGCTCTGTCGTAGCCGGCTGCGACCGGGAGACCCATGGGGCGGCGCACAATTGGCCCAGCGTCGTCCAGGGTATGGGTAGGGGAAGGAATGGCCGGCAGGGATGTAGCTCAGTTGGTAGAGCATGGCGTTTGCAACGCCAGGGTTGTGGGTTCGATTCCCACGGGGGGCCAGTATGAAAAAATATATATATATAAATAAAATAATGTATGCACTCACTAACTGTAAGTCGCTCTGGATAAGAGCGTCTGCTAAATGACGTAAAATGTAAATGTAATGGAGTTGGTGTCGTGCAAAGCCACACAGTCATGGGTGAACAGGGAGTACAGCAGAGGACTGAGGACACACCCCTGGGGGGCCCCCTGTGTTAAGAGTCAGTGTGGAGGAGGTGTCGTTGCCAATCCTCACAGCCTGTGGTCTGCCCGTCAGGAAGTCCAGGATCCAGTTTCGGAGGGTGGTGTCCAGACCCAGGGGCTCTGAGCTTGGTGTCGAGCTTGGAGGGAAAAATAGTGTTGAATGCTGAACTGTAGTCAACGAACAGCATTCTGTGAATAGCAATGGAAATGGCATGTTACGTGGATCTGTTGGAGAGGTAGGTAAATTGGAGTGGGTCCGGTGTGCCAGGCATGCTGGCCCTGATGTGGGCCTTGACCAGCCTCTCAAAGCACTTCATGATGACTGGGGTGAATGCAACGGGGGAATAGTGATTTGGGCACGTCACCTTGTTTTTCTTGGGCACTGAGACGATGGTGGTCTCCTATAAGCAGGTCGGGACTGCCTGGGACAGGTATTGTACACACCCCATAATGACAAAGTGAAAACAGGTTTTTAGAAATTCTTGCACATTTATTAAAAATAAAAAACTGAAATACCTTATTTACATAATTATTCAGACCTTTTGCTATGAGTCTCGAAATTGAGCTCAGGTTCTTCCTGTTTCCATTGATTGTCCTTGAGATGTTTCTACAACTTGATTGGAGTCCACCTGTGGTAAATTCAATTGATTGGACATGATTTGGAAAGGCACACACCTGTCTATATAAGGTCCCACAGTTGACAGTGCATGTCAGAGCAACAACCAAGCCATGAGGTCGAAGGAATTGTCCGTAGAGCTCCGAGACAGGATTGTGTCGAGGCACAGATCTGGGGAAGGGTACCAGAAAATGTATGCAGCATTGAAGTTCTCCAAGAACACAGTGGCCTCCATCATTCCTAAATGGAAGAAGTTTAGAACCAACAAGACTCTTCCTAGAGCTGGCCGCACGGCCAAACTGAGCAATCGGAGGAGAAGGACCTTGGTCAGGGAGGTGACATTTATTGTGTCATGAATGTCATAGAGTGGTATAGTGAATGTTTTGGTGTAACCGTAGAAAAACCATTGGAGAAAGACATGAATGACTGAAGAGAAAGGTAAATGAAGGGCAAAATAAATTTAATAAATTAATTAGTGAATGCAGAGAAAGGTAAACGAAATAAAATGTAAAATAAATGAAGAAATGAATGAACGAGGACTTTTCATAAATATATTTTATTTCATAAACGATATCAGTACATTCAACGAATGATGATATACCATCATCATCAACATCTGTACAACTGAGAAAATACATAATATTTTAATACGGGATACATAGAGAACATTAAAACAATCCAAAATGTGGATCAAACTTATGGGGAAACGTTGAAAGTTCCATAACATCACCTGATACAAACACTATAAAATATATACCCTACAGTTCAAAAGTTTGGGGTCACTTAGAAATGTCCTTGTTTTCGAAAGAAAAGCAATTTTTTGGTGCATTAAAAATAACATCAACTTGATCAGAAATACAGTGTAGACATTGTTAACGTTGTAAATAGCTATTGTAGCTGGAAATGGCTGACTTTTAATGGAATATCTACATATCTAATAGCCTTCATTTCTCAGAACAAGAATAGACTGATGAGTTTCAGAAGAAAGTTATTTGTTTCTGGCCATTTTGAGCCTGTAATCGAACCCACAATTGCTGATGCTTCAGATACTCAACTAGTCTCAAGAAGGCCAGTTTTATTGCTTCTTTAATCAGCACAACAGTTTTCAGCTGTGCGAACATAATTGCAAAAGGGTTTTCTAATGATCAATTAGCCTTTTAAAACGATAAACTTGGATTAGCAAACACAACGTGCCATTGGAACACAGGACTGATGGTTGCTGATAATGGGCCTCTGTACGCCTATGTAGATATTCAATTAAAAATCAGCCGTTTCCAGCTACAATAGCCATTTACAACATTAACAATGTCTACACTGTATTTCTGATCAAGTTTATGTTATTTTAATGGACAACAAAATTGCTTTTCTTTCGAAAACAAGGACATTTCTAAGTGACCCCAAAACTTTTGAACGGTAGTGTAAATATATTTCCACTAGGTTTCTAATATCCTCTAGATTCAGTGCCTTTCGTTTTCTCTGCATGGGTGTTGTTGCTTCTATAGATTTCTCTTAATTTTTTATTTGACGGTGGTGTCCAATTGTTTGCAGTGAGTAAATGGAAAATGGTGGTAAAAAAATCTTTCATTGATGTTAATCAATAAGCATCTAAGGCATATATTTTTGAGTTTTGTAGAAGGCGTCCAATGTGTTTATTCACCTAAAGTGGCAAAAAGCTGCTTTTAAAACACAGAGTTGTCAGAGATTTTATAAAGATCATTTTTGAACTAGTCAGCTAGATTGTCAACCTGGGTCAACATCCTGGAAGGGATTTAGAGCTGGAATCCTTAATGGTGAAACTGCCACGTCCGTTTAGGATATTACAACAACAAAGAAGTTACTGCAAACAACGAACACCATTTTTCCCCCTTGGACATCATTTCACGTGCGATAGAAAAGCACAATATGTACTGAATTTTTGTTGTTGCTCCTCAGCTTGGCAACAAAGCTAAAACAATGATGTGGTGTGGTGGCCAGCGGCGCTGTCTCCCCGTACTGCGGATTCCATTTTTAAGTTCATTTAATTCAATAAAACAAAACAAAATATTCTGGGGATCAACAACATGTTTCCACATCAGAGTGTTTAGTTCATATAGTCACATACTATAGGCTATTATTAAAGTGGCTGTCAAAATAAGTGCAAATTCATCTAGAAAAATATATATTATCTCATTATGTTAATTTGATACATTTTAAGCCACAGCAACTTAATTTAAAGGAAAATTCATTAAATTAGATTATAATTACATATAGTCAAATACACATATATTATTTATTTCATTCATACATACACTTGGAATGTATAGCTTCCAACTACCTGAGATTTGTTCAAAGTCATAGACAGGCAACAAAGAATGTTACCATAAAAATTTAATATATATATATTATCCTAAAATATCAACAAAGTGTATTTATTGTTCTTGAGATACTTTTTAAATTCAAGTTTACATTGAAGTTTCACAGATACAGTGCATATTATATATAACTATTGCTCCATTTGTAGTTAATTACTTGCAAAACTCCTTTAACTGAGTTGGAATATAAACATTTATTTGAATAATTATTTATTCTATTCATTACAGTTGTAGATTATTATTGCACCAACACCGATAATGATCTACAACTGTAAGCGTTGTTTGTAAAAAAAAAAAAATAGTGTCAATAATCTTCCAGAAAAATAAATATATATTTTCTGTCGTGTGAATATAACAGAGAATACCATTCGTTTCAGTTTGCATATTTCAGGTTTTAGGCCTCCCGAGTGGCGCAGTGGTCTGAGGCACTGCATCACAGTGCTAGAGGCGTCACTACAGATCCGGGTTTGATCACGGGCCGTGTAGCACCCGGCCGCGACCGGGAGACCCATGAGGCTGCACACAATTGGCCCAGCGTCGTCCGGGTTAGGGGAGGGTTTGGCCAGCTGGGATGTCCTTCCCATCACGTTCTGGCGACTCCTTCGGTCGCAGGCTGTACGATGTTTCCTCCAACACATTGGTGCGGCTGGCTTCCGGGTTACGCGAGCAGTGTGTCAAGAAGCAGTACGGCTTGGTGGGGTCGTGTTTCGGAGGACGCATGGCTCTCGACCTTCGCCTCTACCGAGTCCGTACGGGAGTTGAGCGATGGGACAAGACTGTAACTACCAATTGGGGAGAAAAATGGGTAAAAACGACTAAAAATAGATATATACAGTACCAGTCAAATGTTTGGACACACCTACTCATTCAAGAGTTTTTCTTTATTTTGTTACTATGTTCTACATTGTAGAATAATAGTGAAGACATCAAAACTATGATATAACATATATGGAATCATGTAGTAACCAAAAAAGTATTAAACAAATCAAAATATATTTTATATTTGAGATTCTTCAAAGTAGCCACCCTTTGCCTTGATGACAGCTTTGCAAACTCTTGGCATTCTCTCAACCAGCTTCACCTGGAATGCATTTCCTACAGTCTTGAAGGAGTTCCTACATATGCTGAGCATTTGTTGGCTGCTTTTCCTTCACTCTGCGGTCCAACTCATCCCAAACGTATGTAAGTCCGTATTGCCCAGCGACAGCCCCAAAACCTGAAGGATCTGGAGAAGGTCTGTATGGAGGAGTGGGCCAAAATCCCTGCTGGAGTGTGTGCAAACCTGGTCAAGACCTACAGGAAACGTATGATCTCTGTAATTGCAAACAAAGGTTTCTGTACCAAATATTAAGTTCTGCTTTTCTGATGTATCAAATACTTATGTCATGCAATAAAATGCAAATTAATTACTTAAAAATCATACAATGTGATTTTCTGGATTTTTGTTTTAGATTCCATCTCTCACAGTTGAAGTGTACCTATGATAAAAATTACAGACCTCTACATGCTTTGTAAGTAGGAAAACCTGCAAAATCGGCAGTGTATCAAATACTTGTTCTCCCCACTGTATACATATATGGACAAGCAATGACAGAGCGGCATGGACTAAGATACAGTAGAATAGTATAGAATACAGTATATACATATGAGATGAGTAGTGCAAGATATGTAAACATTATTAAAGTGACTAGTGTTCCATTTCTTAAAGTGGCCAGTGATTTCAATAGGCAGCAGCAGCCTCTAGTGTGCTAGTGATGGCTGTTTAACAGTCTGATGGCCATGAGATAGAAGCTGTTTTTCATTCTCTCGGTCCCAGCTTTGATGCACCTGTACTGACCTCGTCTTCTTGATGATAGTGGGGTGAACAGGCAGTTGCTCGGGTGGTTGATGTCCTTGATGATCTGTATACCATTCCTACCTTGTCACAACACAACTGATTGGCTCACACACATTAAGAAGGAACGAAATTCCACAAATTAACTTTTAACAAGGCACACCTGTTAATTGAAATGCATTCCAGGTGACTACCTCATGAAGCTGGTTGAGAGAATGCCAAGAGTGTCTTCCCTATTATTCTACAATGTAGAAAATATTAAAAATAAAGAAAAACCCTTGAATGTGTAGGTGTGTCCAAACTTTTGACTGGTACTGTATATATTTCAAGTTTGAACTGTCCTGTGCCATGTGATGAGTAGTACTGAAATAAAGTGCTTTGATCATTATTTGATCAAGTGATAGATCATTATTTGATCAAGTGATTGATTATTATTAAGCAGCAGTAATTGTTATAGTGAAGTTTTAGAAGTCAAGATCGTCTTGATCAATGTCACCTTCCTTGACCTTGCTTGACCTTACAGATCTTCCTGGAGACTTCTTCGGAGTCTTCTTCTTTGGGGAAACGACTTGTCGGTCGAGGACCTCGCTGGCTGTCTCTGTGTATTCTGACACCCTGCTTTCGTCGTCTGTGTCTGTAGGGTACATCGGGTTGCTCTTCACAGAGAGGAGGTGGCCCGACCCTTCCCCTGAACCTGTCTGTGAACTCTTCTCGCTGTTGGATTCTCTCTCTGCCTCTTCGTCCAGGACTTTGTCAAGTGAGCCTGGTTGTGATTCCATGGAAGACTTGGTGGGCTGACAATGTAGGCTCTTTTTAGATGTCCCAGAAGGTCCATCACCATCACCGTCGTCTTCAGACTGTCCTTTGCTTGTGACGTCATCCCCCTCATCAGCTGGCTCTTTCTGAACAGCATCGTCGTTTTCAGCAGTATCTTCCTCAGCTTCCTCCAACCCTTCCTCCTGCTCATCCTCAGCTTCATCCTTCTCCTTCTCAACTTCCTCCTTCTCTTCCTCAACTTCCTCCTGCTCCTCCTCATTTTCAGCAGTTTCCTCCTCAGCTTCCTCCTCAGCTGCTGCCTGCTGCTCCTCAACTTCCTCCTGCTCCTCCTCATTTTCAGCAGTTTCCTCCTCAGCTTCCTCCTCAGCTGCTGCCTGCTGCTCCTCAACTTCCCCCTGCTCCTCCTCATTTTCAGCAGTTTCCTCCTCAGCTTCCTCCTCAGCTGCTGCCTGCTGCTCCTCAACTTCCTCCTGCTCCTCCTCATTTTCAGCAGTTTCCTCCTCAGCTTCCTCCTCAGCAGCACCATCTTCAGCTTCATCTTCCTCAGCCTCCTCCTCCACTTCAGCCTGCTCCTCCTCAGCTTCTTCCTTCAGCTCCTCAATAGGAGTCTCCTCAACTTTCTCCATCTCAACTTCCTCCATCTCCTCAGCTTCTTCCTCCGCTTCCTCCTGCAACTCCTCAACAGGAGTCTCTTCAACTGGAGTCTCCGCCTCCTCCTCCTTCTCCTCCTCCTGCATCTCCTCAACTGGAGTCTCCTCAACCTGAAGCTCAGCCTCAGTATCTGCTGCCGTACCACCCTCCTCCCCTTCTTCTTTGTCCCCTTGGTCCTCTGACTCCTCATTGTTTCCTTCAGTCTCTGAATCCTCAACGTCGGCGTAAGCACCGTCTTCAGAGTACTCTGCTAAGGCCAAGGCATTGAATGAGGTCATTGGAGTTTCCTCAACAGTTTCCTTCAAGTTGTTCCCCCTGATAGCTGTCACCTCTGATTGTTCTCCCTCATCTGTCGACACTTCCAACTCAGACTCATCCTCAGCTTCATCCTCTCCGTCGGCTGAGTACCCAAAGTTTCCACAGCAATCCTCTTCATTGGCTGTCTCATTGCCCTCCGTGGTTTCCGCTTCTTCTTCTTTTTCAAACTCCTCCACAACGTCTTCGGCTTGGTCTTGGCTTCCATCTGCAAAGTCCTCTGTGTTTACTTCGTTTGTCTTTGCTTCTTCTGCCTCGTCTCCTGCATTGTCTCCTGCATTGTCTCCTGCATTGTCTCCTGCATTGTCTCCTGCCTCGTCTCCTGCATTTGCGTCCTCTTCTTGTTCTGTTCCTGTCTCCTCCTGAACCATATCTTGATCTGTTGTTGCTCCCTCCTCCGCCTCATCGTCTGCTTTTATCTCCGATACGTCATCATGACCCTCCGTCTCCTCAATGTTTGACTCAACTACTGGCTCTTTTTCCTCTGCTGTTTCATCCTCCCCCTTTTCTAAATTCTCCTCAGCTTCATCTTCAGCTCCATTTCTTGCTGCTTCGTCTTCAACTGCCTCAGCTTCTGCTGACTCTTCTCCTGCATTTTCATTCTCATCTCCTCCAGTTTCATTTCCGGCAGTCTGCTCTTCTCCCTCAGCTGTTTCAGCTTCAGCTGTTTCATCTTCAGCACTCTCCTCCCCTCCTGCTGTTTCATCATCAGCTGTCCCTTCCCCTGCAGTTTCAGCTGGTGCCGACTCATCTCCAGTTGTTTCAACTTCGGCAGACTCATCGCCAGTTGTTTCATTTTCTGCGGACTCATGCCCTGTGGTTTCATGTTCTCCAGCTGTCTCATCGTCTGCAGTCT
Organism: Coregonus lavaretus; assembly: GCF_964263955.1. Classification (NCBI taxonomy): domain Eukaryota; kingdom Metazoa; phylum Chordata; class Actinopteri; order Salmoniformes; family Salmonidae; genus Coregonus; species Coregonus lavaretus. Next base: position 242,404 of record NW_028163959.1, on the reverse strand, counting down.
CAGCTGTAGCAATCTCCTCTTCCCCTGCTGTTTTATTTTCAGCTTCCTCTTCCGTTGCTGCATCATCAGTAGTTTCTGCCTCCACTGTCTCTTCGTCTCTGGCAGCTTCCTCTTCTGCTGCCTCAGATTCAGCATCCTCCTCCCCTTCAGCTGTTTCATTTTCAGCTTTCTCTGCATCTTCTTCTATGCCTGTTCCATTTTCAACCGTTTCAGCTTCTGCAGTTTCCTCGTCAGCTGTCTCTACTTCAGCATCCTCCTCTTCTTTGGCAGTTTCGTCTCCAGCTGTTTCAGCTTCAACACTTTCTTCCTCTCCTGCATTCTCCCCTTCAGCTGCTTCTTCTTCAGCAGTCTCTTCTCCTGCTGTTCCATCATCTGTAGTCTCTGCCTCAGCAGTCTCCTCGTCTCCGGCAGTTTCATTTTCAGCTGCCTCTGCTTCCGCTGTCTCATCAGCGGCTTCTGCCTCTGCCTCAGCAGTCTCCTCCTCTCCTGCTTCATCTCCTGCTTCATCTCCTGCTGTCTCTGCCTCAGCAATCTCCTCGTCTCCGGCAGTTTCATTTTCAGCTGCCTCTGCTTCCGCTGTCTCATCAGCGGCTTCTGCCTCTGCCTCAGCAGTCTCCTCCTCTCCTGCTTCATCTCCTGCTTCATCTCCTGCTGTCTCTGCCTCAGCAATCTCCTCGTCTCCGGCAGTTTCATTTTCAGCTGCCTCTGCATCAGCTGTCTCTTCCTCTCCTGCTGTTTCATCAGCTGTCTCTGCTTCTGTGCCCTCCTCCTCTCCTGTTGTTGATCCTGCTGCTATAACAGTCTCTACTTTATCAGTTTCTTCTTCTGCTGCTTCTTTGTCTTCTCCTGTTTCTGCTTCAACTTCTTCCTCTCCTGCAGTGTCCTCTTCAGCTTCCTCTACTTCAGCTGTCTCTTCTTCTCCCGATGTTTTGTCATCAGCTGCTGTCTCTGCCTCAGCAGTTTCTTCTTCTCCTGCTTCATCTTCTGCTGTCTCAGTTTCTGCTGTTTCTGCTTCAGCTTCCTCCTCTTCTCCTGCTGTTTCATTATCAGCTGCTGTCTCTGCCTCAGCAGTTTCTTCTTCTCCTGCTTCATCTTCTGCTGTCTCAGTTTCTGCTGTTTCTGCTTCAGCTTCCTCCTCTTCTCCTGCTGTTTCATGATCTGCTGCTGCCTCTGCTTTACCACTCTCTTCTGCTTCATCTTCAGCTATCTCAGCTTCAGCATTCTTTGATTCAGCGTCCACCTCCTCTCCCTGTGCTTCATCAGCTGCTGTCTCAGCTTCAACAATTTCTGCTTCAGCAGTTTCTTCTTCTGCTGTTTCATTTTCAGCAGTATCTGTTTCAGCTTCCCCCTCTTCTACTGCTTCATCTTCAGCTGTCACTTCCACATCAGTTTCTGCTGTCTCAGCTTTGTCACCCATTTCAGCATCATTTTGTTGTGATTCCTCCATCTCCTTCTTAGCCCCGTTGATAACATTTTCAACAGGAGTTTCCACTGCTTTGGCTTCATCCACACCTTCAGCCTCATTTGTAACATTGACTTCTTCTTGTATCTGTGGCGGACTGTCCTTTTTCAACTGGAGAATTGACTTTAGATCAAAAGCATGTGTAATACTAACTTTCACTAATGTGGCTTCATCCATAGTTTCTGTAACATCAACGTCTTGTGTCTTTGGAGTAGGGTCCTTTTTCAACTGAAGAATTGACTTTAGATCAAAAGCCATCATGACTGGTGCAGTGTGCAGAACTTCTGCAGGAAGCAGTGGCCCCAATTCCATTTTCTTTTGTATACACGTTTCACAAGGGCAATATTCATCGTCGCTCCGTTGGTCACTGAAAGAAGTGCAGGTTGCATCGTCGCTTTTATCCACCCGGTTGTCAATGGACTGGTCACGCACGACTTTCAGCCTTCTTCGCCTCGTCTCTGTTTGTGCAGTTGATTCTCGTGACAAGGCTTCTTTGGGTGGTCTTGGTCTTCCTGCCCGACCGTGGATCTTCCTCAGTTCCCTGTCGATGCTTAGTTGTATTCTCCTCCGCACATCATCTTTCAGTTCGGCTATCATGTCGTCGAGCTGTTCGTTGTTGTCCAAGTTCCAGCGAACCTTGAACTCAGCCATGGCATCCACATAATGTGTCATGAACTGCTTCTCTAGTTTGTTCAGTAAATTCAAGACCCAGACAGGATCAGGATCCAGGGAAACCTTTTTGGTTAGTTGTGCCCTTTGGACAGACGGAGGCGAGCCAGAGCTTGTGTCCTCTTGAGGGTCTGAGCTCTTATTGGAAGACGGGGGTGTTTCTGGTAATTCTCTCAGACTTTCATTTCTAACGGTATCATCAGATGCCGGGACGTCTTCATCTTTTTGTTTCTCTTCTTCCACTGCTGTTCCTCCTTCTCCTCCTCCTCCTTCTCCTCCTCCTTCTCCTCCTTCTTCGGGGATCCATTGGACCTGACTGGCTATATCCGGAGTGCCTGGATCAGACATTGGTGCTGAGGACTCTGGGCATTCATCTTTCTGTGCTATTTCATCAACTTCTTGTACCTTCACCAATGCGTCGCCCTCTGCGTTCGGTGCCTGAGCCACACCGCCTGAACACTTACCTGAGCCTGATGAGCCACTGCTGACGTCCACCCCAGAGGACGACCTCGCTTTGGCATCACCGTCCACAGAGTGTTGATCACAGCCATTCTGCTGTTGCTTTCCAGCTTCTGCTGGGTCACACAACCAAAGGGACTGGAGGATGTTCATTAGCTCTCTGTACCTTGTGTCCTTGGTGTTTGCATCGTCATTTGGATCAAAGTCTATCAACTGCAGCTTTGCGAGGCAATCCAGGAGACCTCTAGCTGATGTGCTCAGTTTACGTCCGTACACTGGGGAAACTTCAGGTAAGCTGTTACACCGGTCAAGCTTGGGATTCAACAGGACTTTCATCACCTGAACTGAGGAGTGAAAGCTCTTTGATACATCTTGCTGTGGAGCAGTGCAGGGGCGAGTGTCTTCTGGTGGCGTCTCTGGTGGGGTCTCCGCTGGCTCCTCACTGTCAGCCACATGGTTGGCCACTGTCTCTTTGAGCTCTTCCTTTTCGTTTTGAGTCTCACACTCAGCAGTGGTGTCAATCTCCCCTTTTGGTTTTTCCTTTTGCGGTAGTTCTTCCGGTGAATGGCCTCTTTCACTGAATTCATCCCCAATGTCATACATCGCACTGTCGGACGGTATTTTCTTAAGCCACTCATTCACAACCTCTGTTGGAGAGGTGTTGGGTAGATTGGAAGGAACCAGCTCAGAGACATCTCCTTCCAGCTGCTGTCGGGAGAAACTGAGTAAGGAAACCCCTTTCCCGTGTTTGCACTTGCCACTGTTGTCACTTTTGTTGTCACTGACATTCCTGTCTATCACTTCCAAGGGGCCATTGCATGAGATGTTAGAGTTCTCTTCCACTGGATCTGCTGCATGTGACTTATTACTGTCACTTGAGCCACTAAGTAAAATGACAGGTCGTTTGATTTTTCTTGGGGTTGGTGGGCAGTCTGGTGGGGTAGGAGTGAGACAACTCTCTGACGCAACAGAGTTAGGTCTGGGATTGTCTACATGATCTCCAGTGGCAGTCTTCTTTGACCTGTTTGTCTTCATTGAAATATCACTCCCTTTGTCGCTTTTGGCATCATCCGTATTGTTTTTGTCCTTTTGTCCTTTGACTTGCAGGTGAGAAGACACGTTGGACATGTTGCTTTTAGGTCTCTCAGCCACTTCAGAAGTTATACTATCTTTGGGTTTGGAGTTACAGTAAATGCATTTGGATTTGTCTGATGCATGGGTCCTGGCTGATCTTGCAGACTTAGCGGATACAGTACTTGGTGCATTCTTCACATTTTCCTCAACTTGCTCTTCAGCTTTTTCTATAGCATTAACTTCAAAAACGTTGGACTTCCTTGATCTTGCAGATACATGTGACTTAGCTGATACAGCACTGAGTGCTTGCTCCTCTGTTTTATGGTCTGGTTCAATAACTGAAACTTTGGACTTCTTAGATCTTGCTGAGACATTTGATTTAGCAGACATAGCACTAGGTGCTCTCTCTTCAGTTTCTTCTACTTCCTCTTGTGCCTTCACTTCGGCAGTAGCATACTCTGTTTGGTCTTCTGGTTCAGCAGTTTCTTCAGCTTCAACTTCTGAGGATTTGGACTTTCTAGATTTTGCTGAAACATTGGACATAGCAGACATCGCCCCGGGAGCTTGTTCCTCAGCTACCTCCACTTCTTCCTCTGTGTTATCGTTAGCTGGAGCTTCCTCCTCAGGTTCAGCAGTTTCATCAGCAGGAACTTCAGACTTAGTAGACACAGCACTAGCTGGAGCATACTCTGGTTGGTCTTCAGGTTCAGCAGTTTCTTCAGCTGGAACTTCAGAAGCTTTTGATTTTGTTGATCTTGCTAAAGCATTGGACTTGGCTGACTTGACTGACATAGCACTAGCTGCTCTCTCCTCAGTTTGATCCTGTTCTGCAGCGGGATCATCAGAAATGTCATATTTCTTTTGTCTTGCTGACATATTGTACTTAGCAGACATAGCGCTGGATGCTCTCTCGGTTTCTTCGACACAAAGTTTAGAAACCTTGGACTTCTTTGATCTTGCAGACACATTAGACATAGCTGATTTAGCAGACATAGCACTGGATGCTCTCTCGGTTTCTTCGACACAAAGTTCAGAAACCTTGGACTTCTTTGATGTTGCAGAGACATTGGACTTAGCTGACTTAGCAGACATAGCACTGGATGCTCTTTCAGGTTCTTCAACACAAAGTTCAGAAACCTTGGACTTCTTTGATCTTGCAGACGCATTAGACTTAGCTGATTTAGCAGACATAGCACTGGGTGCTCTCTCTCTGATGTCTTCCAATTCTTCATCTCCGTTTTCCACAGGAGGACCTTCTGAAGCGTTAGACTTCACAGGTCTTGCAGAAACATTGGATTCTATAGATTTTGCTGAAACGTTGGACATAGCAGACACAGCGCTGCAAGCTCGTTCCTCAGCTATCTCCACTTCTTCCTCTGTGTTATCGTCAACTGGAGCTTCCTCCTCAGGTTCAGCGGTTTCATCAGCAGGAACTTCAGACTTAGCAGTAATAGCACTAGCTGCTCTCTCCTCAGTTTGATCCTGTTCTGCAGCGGGACCATCAGAAATTTCGTATTTCTTGTGTCTTGCTGACATATTGTACTTAGCAGACATAGCGCTGGATGCTCTCTCTGTTTCTTCGACACAAAGTTCAGAAACCTTGGACTTCTTTGATCTTGCAGAGACATTGGACTTAGCTGATTTAGCAGACATAGCGCTGGATGCTCTCTCGGTTTCTTCGACACAAAGTTCAGAAACCTTGGACTTCTTTGATGTTGCAGAGACATTGGACTTAGTTGACTTATCAGACATAGAACTGGGTGCTCTCGCTTCAATTTCTTCCAATTCCTCTTCTCCATTTTTCACAGGAGGAACTTCTAAAGCTTTAGGCTTCGCTGATCTTGCAGAAATATTAGATTTAGCAGACATACTGCTGGGTGCTCTCTCTTTAATTTCACCTACTTCATCTTCAGGGCTGTCTTCATCAGGAACTTCAGAAGCTTTAGATGTCTTGCATCTTGCCGAAACAGCAGACCTACCAGACAACGTGCTGGGTGCTCTCTCTTCAGTTACTTCTTCAGGACAAAGTTGAGAAACCTTTGACATTGCGCTAGGTGCTCCGTCCTTCTTTTCATCCGCTTCTGCTTCAGCCGGAACTTCAGAAGCTTTTGATTTCTTGGATCTGACGGACACATTGGATTTCCTTGATATTGCAGAAGCATTAGACTTAGCTGACTTAGCAGACATAGCACTAGGTCCTCTCTCTTTAATTTCTTCCAATTCTTTGTCTCTGTTTTCCTCAGGAGGAACTTCAGAAGATTTAGACTTCGCTGATCTTGCAGAAACATTGGATTTAAAAGACCTAGCACTGGGAGCTCTGTTCTCTGTTTCTTCTGCTACCTCAGTTTCTGCACTTTCTTCAGCTCCCTCTTCAGTTTCTTCCTCAGCAGCTTTAGATTTCCTCGATCTTGCTGAGACATTAGACTTAGCAGACATAGCACTAGGTTCTCTCTCCTCAGTTTCCTCAACTTCATCTTCTGCGTTGTCTTCAGAAGGATCATCAGAAATATTGGACTTAGCAGACATAGCAGACATACCACTAGATGGTCTCTCTTCAGTTTGATCCTCTTCTCCAGCGGGATTATAAGGAACGTAGTATTTCTTGTATCTTGCTGACCGGTTGTACTTAGAAGACATGGCGCTGGATGATCTGCCATTTCGCTCTTCAGCACAAAGTTGAGAAACCTTGGTTTTCTTTGATCTTGCAGAAACATTAGACTTATCTGACATAGTACTAGCTGCTCTCTCTTCAGTTTCATCTGCTTCTGCGTTTTCCTCTGCTGTTTCCTTTACCTCATCTTCTGCGTTTTCCTCTGCTGTTTCCTTTACCTCATCTTCTGCGTTTTCCTCTGCTGTTTCCTTTACCTCATCTTCTGCGTTTTCTTCAGCTCTTTCCTCAGTTTCCCCGACATCACCTTCTGCTGTTTCCTCAGCAGCAACTTCTGACGCTTTAGACTTTCTTGATCTTGCTGAAGCATTAGACTTAGTAGATGTAGCGCTGGATGCTCTCTCTTCAGTTTGTTCTACTTCTGCATTTTCTTCAGCAGGAACAACTTTGGATTTCTTGCATCTTGCCGAAACAGCAGATTTTCCAGACAATGCACTGGCTGCTCTAAATTCTTCTTCTGGACAAAGTTCAGAAACCTTAAAGTTCTTTGAACTTAGTTTATTGGACTTGGCTGATTTAGCAGACATAGGACTAGCTGCTCTCTCTTCAGCTTTTCCCAATTCCTCTTCTTCGTTTTCCTCAGCTGGAAGAGTTTGATCATCTTCTGCAGCGGAATCATCAGAAATGTCATATTTCTTGTGTCTTTCTGACATATTGTACTTAGCAGACATAGCGCTGGATGCTCTTTCGGTTTCTTTGAAACAAAGTTCAGAAACCTTGGACTTTAATGTTGCAGAAACATTAGACGTAGCAGACATTGCACTATGTGCCCTCTCTTCAGTTTCTTCCAATTCCTTTTCTGCTTTTCCTTCAGCGGGAACATGAGAAACCTTTGACTTTCTTGAGGCGTTAGATTTAACTGACAAAGCATTTGATGCTCTTTTTTCATCTTCTTCTGGTGTAACGTTTTCTTCAGCTGCCACTTCTGCCATTTTAGACTGAGATCTTGTTGAAGCATTTGATTGAACTGACATGGCACTTGAGGATCTTTTGTCTGTTTGATGTTCCTGTACTTCTACATCTTCTACAGCTGAAACATTGGACTTCCTTGACTTTGCTGAGGTATTTGATTTGACTGACATGGCACTTGATGGTCGCGCTCCTGAATGAACTCCTGAATCCCCAACGTTGGACTTCCTACATCTGGTAGAGACATTTGATTTGGCAGACAGTGAGCTCATTGCCCTCTCCTTTGTTTCTAGGTCTTTGGTTTCAGTGTCCTCTGAAGGGTTTGCTTCTTGACTCTCCTCTTCTGCTGCAGTTTCAGCATTTCCATCATCAGCTTCCATTGCTTGTTCTGCTTCATCAGATCCTTCACACTCACAGTTGTTTGATTCTTGGTCATCTTGTCCATCTGATGGTGCCAGAGACACAACTTTGACTGACTTCTTGGACTTGGTAGAGCGCACAGAAGATGCCTTACTACTCGGAGGCCTGGGAGATAAATGTTGCGTAGGTGTTGCTGCTGCATTCAAAACAGCACTTCTAGTGGATTCCTCCTCGTCGGCATTACTATTCTGAGAACATGCACATGCTCTCGAAACACTTGGTGGAAGGTCGTCATCCTCATCATCCTGGTCTTCCCTGAGCGATGCCAGGATCTGAGAGGAAAGACTAACTGCAGACACAGGCCGCTCCTCTTCCTCTGCGTCAGTGATCTTGACGCTGACCTCGCTCTGAGACTCCTTGGAGGGAGCGGAGGATGAACCGTCAGCTGTGGCCTCGTCGTTATCCGACGCCTGGGTTGTAATGCGCTCGCTCTTGCTGAGGCTCTTGCTCTTCTCCCCGGTGGAAGACCTGGTCTTACTCTTGACGGACGTCGTCGTCGAGCGCACTTTGTTCCTGCTGCTGCCGCGGCTGATGGTGCAGTACTCCACCGCGGTGTCGCCCCCCCCTTCCTCCTCCACAATCTGCTGAAAGCAGGCAGTCTTCTCCTCCACGTGCTCGGTGATCTCCTCACTGGACATGGTCTCCACCGATCCTTTTTTACGTACAACGGTGTGTGAGGAGGCACTGGAGCTGGAGGAGGTAATGTGGCGGACAGTCCCCCGCCCGCCGGAAATATGGCTCTTCCAGATCTCGTACTCCTGGCAGTGGCCGCAGCAGTGCTGACAGTGAGGGTCCTCCAGATGCTTCTGGTGCAGCTGGGTGACGTAGGCATCGTCAGCCTCGCCTGGTGAAAGGGGCTCCGACTCGGAACAGCTTTCCGCACTGCTCTGCCGAAGAGAGCAGTTGTCGTGGTATCCTTGTAGGTGTTCACTGGCTGTTCCTACCGACTTCTTTATTTGTGTGGACCAATGCAGCGTCTCGTCATTCAGTAGTCGGAAATGCACTTTCATTTCCATTGACAAGCTGCCGTCTTTGTTGACTAGTACCCTTTTCTCGATGTCATCCTCCATCAAGCCTTCACTTGAATGAGGGCAGGGGCCAACATGGGCCGGGGATGTAGAGTTGATTGGTGGGAGTGATTTGTCAGATGATATGGAATGCCTGGCTGACCGGTTGATGAATTCAGATCTTAAGTGGATGACACTTTTATTTGTTTCAAGTCCTAGGCCACCTGTAGAAGTGAAAAGCAGAGAGGAACATACATGATCAGTTAGGTTTACAAGAAGCCTGACGCTGAGGAAATCTACATTTTCCAGTAAAACAAGTTCATACAGTTCTTACAAGAATTAGCAGATACGTTGCTGAATATCAATAATGAGTATACCAAACATTAAGAACAACTTCTTAATATTGACTTGCACATCCCCCTTTTGCCCTCAGAACAGCCTCAATTCGTCGGGACTCTATAAGGTGACGAAAGTGTTCCACAGGGATGCTGGGCCATGTTGACTCCAATGCTTACCACAATTGTATCAAGTTGACTGGATGTCCTTTGGGTGGTGGACCATTCATGATACATACGGGAAACTGTTGAGCAGGAAAATCCCAGCAGTGTTGCTGTTCTTGACACAAACCGGCGCGCCTGGCATCTACTACCATACCCTGTTCAAAGGCACTTAAATATTTTGTCTTGCTCATTCACTCTCTGACAATCCATGTCTCAATCGTCTCAATGCTTAAAAATCCTTCTTTAACCTGTCTCCTCCCCTTCACCTACACTGATTGAAGTGGATTTAACAAGTGACATGAATAAGGGATCATAGCTTTCACCTGGTTTCACCTGGTCAGTCTATGTCATGGAAAGAGCAGGTGTTGTTAATGTTTTGTACACTCAGTATTGACAGTATCTGATGGCCAGCACAGTGACTTCTCGTTTGGCAAAGCATTTGCTTTGCTTAACATAATAGCAGTATATTTCTAGAAAAAAATATTTGGGAAATGACAGATATTTAAAGATATTAAGATATTGTTGGTGTAAGTTGGTTTATAAGCACTTGATGACAGCTGTTGATGTAAAAAAGGGCGTTCTATATCAATTTGTTTGATTGATTGATTGATTGAGTGAGTGAGTGAGTGATTTATATGCTTGAGTGAGTGAGTGGGTGAGTGAGTGAGTGAGTGATTGATTGATATGCTTGAGTGAGTGAGAGAGTGGTTGATTGATTGATATGCGTGAGTGAGTGATTGATTGATTGATATGCTTGAGTGAGTGAGTGATTGATTGATTGATTGATTGATTGATTGATTGAGTGAGTGAGTGATATGCTTGAGTGAGTGTGTGGGTGAGTGAGTGAGTGATTGATATGCTTGAGTGAGTGAGTGAGTGATTGATTGATTGATTGATTGATATGCTTGAGTGAGTGAGTGAGTGAGTGAGTGAGTGAATGATTGATTGATTGATTGATATGCTTGAGTGAGTGAGTGAGTGATTGATTGATATGCTTGAGTGAGTGAGTGAGTGAGTGATTGTTTGATATGCTTGAGTGAGTGAGTGAGTGATTGATTGATTGATATGCTTGAGTGAGTGAGTGAGAGAGTGAGTGAGTGATTGAGTGAGTGATTGATATAGTCATACCATTTTTCTTACTCTCCTGTTCGGCCATGCTGGAGCGTCCCAGTGACTTTGGCCTCAGTCGTGGAAGTTTGTCATCTGAGTTTTTCCGGAAGTTCTCCAGAAGGTTGGGGTGGGAGGGCTCACGGCCCACACAAATCAACACACTGGGGCACTGCAAGAGACTCTGAACACTGTCGATCTGAAACAAAGTAACACACAGAGAGCCAGGTGACAAATGTTTTACGGTAGATGAGCAGACTAATACAGGACAGGCAGGTTCCTAGATGAGGTAACTGACACAGAGAGTCAGTAAAAATCAGCTATGATCTAAATTGAGATTGGCAGGTTTCTCTAGAGAACCTTTTGATCTCAATGAGACAAACCTGTATGAATAATACTTACATAAAAATATATATCAGTATCACAATAGCGGCGTGTTAAAGGATGCTAAAAATATATATATATCAGTATCACAATAGCGCCGTGTTAAAGGATGCTAAGAAATATATATATATCAGTATCACAATAGCAGTGTGTTAAAGGATGCTAAAAATATATATATATCAGTATCACAATAGCGGCGTGTTAAAGGATGCTAAAAAAATATACATATATATCAGTATCACAATAGCAGTGTGTTAAAGGATGCTAAAAATATATATATATCAGTATCACAATAGCGGCGTGTTAAAGGATGCTAAAAAAATATATATATATCAGTATCACAATAGCAGTGTGTTAAAGGATGCTAAATATATATATATATCAGTATCACAATAGCGGTGTGTTAAAGGATGCTAAAAATATATATATATATCAGTATCACAATAGCGGCGTGTTAAAGGATGCTAAAAATATATATATATATATCAGTATCACAATAGCGGCGTGTTAAAGGATGCTAAAAATATATAAATATCAGTATCACAATAGCGGCGTGTTAAAGGATGCTAAAAATATATATATATCAGTATCACAATAGCGGCGTGTTAAAGGATGCTAAAAAAAAATATATATATATATCAGTATCACAATAGCAGTGTGTTAAAGGAAGCTAAAAATATATATATACAGTGCCCTCCACAATTATTGGCACCCCTGTTTAAGATGTGGTCGAGGACTTCCAAAAATTCTCCTTTTTTTTTAAACAACATAGAACCCAAATGCAAAAAAAGAGAAAAATCCAACCTTTTATTTAAGTACATTACTTTGGTGTAAAAAAAAAAAATCACACATTTAGAAAAAAAAAACTTGAAATCATGTGTCCCACAATTATTGGCACCCCTGATGTTAATACTTTGTACAACCCCCTTTTGCCAACAAGACAGCACTTAATCTCCTCCTATAACATTTCACAAGATTGGAGAACACAGAGAGAGGGATCTTTGACCATTCTTCTTTGCACAATCTTTCTAGATCATCCAGTGTCCTGGGTCCTCTCTTATGCACTCTCCTCTTTAGCTCGCCCCACAGGTTTTCGATTGGGTTGAGGTCTGGGGACTGAGATGGCCATGGGAGGACCTTGACTTTGTGACTGCTGAACCATTTTTGTGTAGATTTTGCCACATGTTTTGGATCATTATCCTGCGGAAAGACCCAATGACGACCCATCTTCAGCTTTCTGGTAGAGGCCATCAGGTTTTTATTTAAAATGTCCTGGTAGTTCAAAGCGTTCATAATGCCATGCACCCTAACAAGGTTCCCAGGGTCTTTGGAAGAGAAACAGGCCCACAGCATCACAGATCCTCCACCATACTTCACGGTGGGCATGAGGTGCTTTTCGGCATACTCATCTTTTGTTTTACGCCAGACCCACTTAGAGTGTTTGTTGCCAAAAAGCTCAATCTTAGTCTCATCTGACCAAAGCACACGATCCCAGTTGAAGTCCCAGTGCCGCTTAGCAAACTCCAGACGTTTACGTTTGTGAGTGTTAGTGAGAAAAGGCTTTTTCCTTGCATGCCTCCCAAACAGCTTGTTGGCATGTAGAGAGCGTCTGATGGTTGTTTTGGAGACTTTGTGACCCCAAGATGCCACTCTTTGATGCAATTCTGTGACAGTGAGCTTAGGACTTTTTTTTACTTCTCTTACCATCCTCCTCACTGTGCGTTGTGGCAAGATAAACTTGGGACCTCTTCCAGCCTTGTTTGTCACTGTTCCAGTTGTTTTAAACTTCTTAATGATTCCTCTGACTGTAGATACGGGCAAGTTAAGGCGAGTGGCTATTTTCTTGTAGCCATTGCCTGACTTATGAAGGTCGACACAAATCTGCCTTACTTGAATGGTGTGTTCTCTTGTCTTTGCCATGTTGACAAATGGGTAAGAGAATTAGGCCTCTGTGTCACGTCATATTTATACCCCAGGGAAACAGGAAGTCATGAATTACTAATTAAAAGTTCCTAGATACCCTGACCAACTTTAGCAACTATAGAAAAATATATTTTAAAAAAAATCAATTAAAATTTTCAGCGGAATTGTTAGGGGTGCCAATAATTGTGGGACACATGATTTCAAGTTTTTTTTTTTCTAAATGTGTGATTTTTTTTTTACCACCAAAGTAATGTACTTAAATAAAAGGTTGGATTTTTCTATTTTTTTTGCATTTGGGTTCTATGTTGTTTAAAAAAAAATGAGAATTTTTGGAAGTCCTCGACCACATCTTAAACAGGGGTGCCAATAATAGTGGAGGGCACTGTATATATCAGTATCACAATAGCGGCATGTTAAAGGATGCAAAAAAAATATATATATATCAGTATCACAATAGCGGCGTGTTAAAGGATGCTAAATATATATATATATCAGTATCACAATAGCGGCGTGTTAAAGGATGCTAAAAATATATATATATCAGTATCACAATAGCAGTGTGTTAAAGGATGCTAAAAAAATATATATATCAGTATCACAATAGCGGCGTGTTAAAAGATGCTAAAAATATATATATATATATATCAGTATCACAATAGCGGTGTGTTAAAGGATGCTAAAAATATATATATATCAGTATCACAATAGCGGCGTGTTAAAGGATGCTAAAAATATATATATATCAGTATCACAATAGCGGCGTGTTAAAGGATGCAAAAAATATATATATATCAGTATCACAATAGCGGCGTGTTAAAAGATGCTAAATATATATATATATATCAGTATCCCAATAGTGGCGTGTTAAAGGATGCTAAAAAAATATATATATATATATCAGTATCACAATAGCGGCGTGTTAAAGGATGCAAAATATATATATATATATCAGTATCACAATTGCGGTGTGTTAAAGGATGCTAAAAATATATATATATCAGTATCACAATAGCAGCGTGTTAAAGGATGCTAAAAATATATATATATCAGTATCACAATAGCGGCATGTTAAAGGATGCAAAAAATATATATATATCAGTATCACAATAGCGGTGTGTTAAAGGATGCTAAAAATATATATATATCAGTATCACAATAGCGGTGTGTTAAAGGATGCTAAAAAAAAATATATATATATATCAGTATGACAATAGCGGTGTGTTAAAGGATGCTAAAAAATATATATATATAGCAGTATGACAATAGCGGCGTGTTAAAGGATGCAAAAAAAATATATATATATATATCAGTATCACAATAGCGGCGTGTTAAAGGATGCTAAAAATATATATATATCAGTATCACAATAGCGGCGTGTTAAAGGATGCTAAAAATATATATATATATCAGTATCACAATAGCGGCGTGTTAAAGGATGCTAAAAATATATATATATATCAGTATCACAATAGCGGCGTGTTAAAGGATGCTATATATATATATATATACATATCAGTATCACAATAGCAGTGTGTTAAAGGCTGCTAAAAATATATATATATCAGTATCACAATAGCGGCGTGTTAAAGGATGCTAAAAATATATATATATATATATATATATATATATATCAGTATCACAATAGCGGCGTGTTAAAGGATGCTAAAAATATATATATATCAGTATCACAATAGCAGTGTGTTAAAGGATGCTAAAAATATATATATATCAGTATCACAATAGCAGTGTGTTAAAGGATGCTAAAAATATATATATATCAGTATCACAACAGCGGCGTGTTAAAGGATGCTAAAAATATATATATATATCAGTATCACAATAGCAGTGTGTTAAAGGATGCTAAAAATATATATATATCAGTATCACAACAGCGGCGTGTTAAAGGATGCTAAAAATATATATATATATCAGTATCACAATAGCAGTGTGTTAAAGGATGCTAAAAATATATATATATCAGTATCACAACAGCGGCGTGTTAAAGGATGCTAAAAATGATATAAATATCACAATATCAGTACCGAAGACTAAAGTGTTAAAGGATGCTAGCTGAACCATCTTTACAGGATATGGATAAGAACTAAGGTCGTAATGGATTCAAGCATCAACAACATGAAGATGTTAACAAGTTCAAGGAAACATAAACATCTGCAATCTTAATTGTCGCTCACTACCCTTTAAGATGATCATTAAAACAGCATTCTGATGTGATTAGCATGAGCTGATTACCACGACGGGAAGTCTGATATAGCAAATAGGGTGTGTTCAGTCCAGGACAAAATTAGTTTGGGCCAACTGCACGTTGAACTTGCATCCATAACGCTTTAAGGTGGATCATTTTCTCCTGTGTAAGCGCTTTGAACATCTGGAAAACCATTATATATATATCCAATCAATTATTAACTTCAAGTAGTCAAATACAATGCAACTTTAGAAAATGTTTTTTTCCATCAATAATTACAGCAAAAATATCTGTTGATTATTTAATGGAACGCAAACATTGGAAAACCTGTTGAAGGTCCGATGAAGTCGGTTACGGAAGGAATAAGATAATTAAACACAAGTGACAAGATATAATTTTATTTCAAGTTCTCATCAAATAATTCCCACACACCTGCAACAAGTAACCGCAGACGTGCGGGAGCTTTTCCTGTTTTAAACCACTTTAGTGCCTCTGCCGTGTTAGTGATGCAACATCCCAGCAGCAGCATGGGCAGTGTGAGGGTCAAGTATTGCTGGCCATACTATCTTCCCAACCCAGGATCATCTCCTGGTCCTAGTGCCCATCGCCTGAGGTGACCGTGCATTCTGTTGTCACCGGACAAAGAGCCCCAAGCATGGCTCAGCAGCCCTAGGAGTTTGCTGAGGTGGGGGTAAAGCAGGAACAACACCAGAGAGAGACTGGTTGGTGTTATAAAGTTATAATACATTACAGTATAGGATAATGATAACCTAGGGATTCATTTTGATTTAATCAAGAACACAATCTACTCCTGACAACTCCCGACTCTACTCCCGACTCTACTCCCGAAACTACCCCCGACTCTACTCCCGACTCTACTCCCGACTCTACTCCCGAAACTACTCCCGAAACTACTCCCGAAACTACTCCCGACTATTCCTGACTCTACTCCTGACTCTACTCCCAACACTACTACTCATTCTACTCCTGACTCTACTCCTGACTCTACCCCCTACTCTTTTCCTGACTCTACTCCTGACTCTACTCCTGACTCTACTCCAGACTCTACTCCCGACGCTACTCACGACACTACTCCTTACTACTCCCGACTCTACCCGCGACTCTACTCCCGACTCCACCCCCGGCTCTACTCCTGACTCTACTCCTGACTCTACTCCTGACTCTACTCCTGACTCTACTCCTGACTCTACCCCCGACTCTACTCCTGACTCTACTCCTGACTCTACTCCTGACTCTACCCCCGACTCTACTCCTGACTCTACTCCTGACTCTACTCCTGACTCTACCCCCGACTCTACTCCTGACTCTACTCCTGACTCTACTCCTGACTCTACTCCTGACTCCACCCCCGACTCTACTCCTGACTCTACTCCTGACTCTACTCCTGACTCTACCCCCGACTCTACCCCCGACTCTACTCCTGACTCTATTCCTGACTCTACTCCTGACTCTACTCCTGACTCTACCCCCGACTCTACTCCTGACTCTACTCCTGACTCTACTCCTGACTCTACTCCTGACTCTTCTCCTGACTCTACTCCTGACTCTACTCCTGACTCTACTCCAGACTCTACTCCATACTCTATTCCCGACTCAACTCCTGACTATTCCTGACACTACTCCCGACTCTACTCCAGACTCTACTCCCGACTACTCCTGACTACACCTGACTCTACTCCCGACTACTCCTGACTCTACTCCTGGCTCTACTCCAGACTCTACTCACGACACTACTCACGACTCTACTCCTTAATACTCCCGACTCTACCCCCGAATCTACTCCTGACTCTACCCCCGACTCTACCCCCGACTCTACTCCTGACTCTACTCCTGACTCTACTCCTGACTCTACCCCCGACTCTACTCCTGATTCTACTCCTGAAACTACTCCTGACACTACTCCCGACTCTACCACTGACTACTCCTGACTCTACTCCAGACTTTACTCCCTACTCAACTCCCGACTACTCCCGACACTACTCCCGACTCTACTCCTGACTCTACACCTGACTACTCCCAACTCTACTCCCTACTCTACTCCTGACTACTCCCAACACTACTCCCGACTCTACTCCAGACTCTTCTCCGTGAGTCTACTCCCAACTCTACTCCCGACTCTACTCCTGACTCTACTCCTGACTACTCCTGACTCTACTCCCGACTCTACTCTTTACCACTCCTGACTCTACTCCTGTCTACTCCTGACTCTACTCCTGACTACTCCTGACTACTCCTGACTCTACTCCCGACACTACTCCCGACTCTACGCCTGACTACTCCTGACTCTACTCCCGACTTTACTCCCTACTCAACTCCTGACTAGTCCCGACACTACTCCCGACTCTACTCCCGACTCTACTCCTGACTACTCATTTTTACATTTACATTTTAGTCATTTAGCAGACGCTCTTATCCAGAGCGACTTACAGGAGCAATTAGGGTTAAGTGCCTTGCTCAAGGGCACATTTACGTCATTTAGCAGACGCTCTTATCCAGAACGACTCACCAATTGGTGCGTTCACCCTATAGCCAGTGGGATAACCACTTTACAATTTATTTATTTTTTGGGGGGGGGGGGGGGTAGAAGGATTACTTTATCCTATCCCAGGTAATCCTTAAAGAGGTGGGGTTTCAAATGTCTCCGGAAGGTGGTGAGTGACTCCGCTGTCCTGGCGTCGTGAGGGAGCTTGTTCCACCATTGGGGTGCCAGAGCAGCGAACAGTTTTGACTGGGCTGAGCGGGAGCTATGCTTCCGCAGAGGAAGGGGAGCCAGCAGGCCAGAGGTGGATGAACGCAATGCCCTCGTTTGGGTGACTCTACTCCTTACTACTCCTGACACTACTCACGACTCTACTCTTTACCACTCCTGACTCTACTCCTGTCTACTCCTGACTCTACTCCTGACTACTCCTGACTCTACTCCCGACACTACTCCCGACTCTACGCCTGACTACTCCTGACTCTACTCCCGACACTACTCCCGACTTTACTCCTGACTACTCCTTACTACTCCTGACACTACTCACGACTCTACTCCTTACCGCTCCAACTCTACTCTTGTCTACTCCTGAGTCTACCCCTGACTTCTCCCGACTCTACTCCCGACTCTACTCCTGACTCTACTCCTGACTACTCCCAACACTACTCCCGACTCTACTCCTGACTCTACTCCTGACTCTTCTCCTGACTCTACTCCTGACTCTTCTCCTGACTCTACTCCTGACTCTTCTCCTGAGTCTACTCCTGACTCTACTCCAGACTCTACTCCTGACTCTACTCCTGACTCTACTCCTGACTCTACCCCCGACTCTACTCCTGATTCTACTCCTGAAACTACTCCTGACACTACTCCCGACTCTACCACTGACTACTCCTGACTCTACTCCAGACTTTACTCCCTACTCAACTCCCGACTACTCCCGACACTACTCCCGACTCTACTCCTGACTCTACACCTGACTACTCCCAACTCTACTCCCTACTCTACTCCTGACTACTCCCAACACTACTCCCGATTCTACTCCAGACTCTTCTCTGTGAGTCTACTCCCAACTCTACTCCCGACTCTACTCCTGACTCTACTCCTGACTACTCCTGACTCTACTCCCGACTCTACTCTTTACCACTCCTGACTCTACTCCTGTCTACTCCTGACTCTTCCTGACTACTCCTGACTACTCCTGACTCTACTCCCGACACTACTCCCGACTCTACGCCTGACTACTCCTGACTCTACTCCCGACTTTACTCCCTACTCAACTCCTGACTAGTCCCGACACTACTCCCGACTCTACTCCTGACTCTACCCCTGACTACTCCTGACTACTCCTGACTCTACTCCTTACTACTCCTGACACTACTCACGACTCTACTCTTTACCACTCCTGACTCTACTCCTGTCTACTCCTGACTCTACTCCTGACTACTCCTGTCTACTCCTGACTCTACTCCTGACTACCCCTGACTACTCCTGACTCTACTCCCGACACTACTCCCGACTCTACGCCTGACTACTCCTGACTCTACCCCCGACTTTACTCCCTACTCAACTCCTGACTAGTCCCGACACTACTCCCGACTCTACTCCTGACTCTACTCCCGACTCTACTCCTGACTACTCCTTACTACTCCTGACACTACTCACGACTCTACTCCTTACCGCTCCAACTCTACTCTTGTCTACTCCTGAGTCTACCCCTGACTTCTCCCGACTCTACTCCCGACTCTACTCCTGACTCTACTCCTGACTACTCCCAAAACTACTTCCGACTCTACACCAGAATCTACACCTAACTCAACTCCTGACTACTCCTGACTCTATTACTGACCCTTCTCCCAACTCTACTTCTGACTACTCCTGACTCTACTCCCGACTCTACTCCTTACTACTCCTGACTACTCATGACTCTACGCCTGACTACTCCTGACTCTACTCCCGACTCTACTCCTTACTACTCCTGACTACTCATGACTCTACCCCTGACTACTCCTGACTCTACTCCCGACTCTACTCCCAACCCTTCTTCCGACTCTACTCCCAACTCTACTTTAGATTATTCCTGACTCTACACCTGACTCTACTTCCGACTCTACTCCTGACTACTCCTGACTCTAATCCCGACTCTACTCCTGATTACTCTTGACTCTACTCCCGACACTACTCCAGACTCTTCTCCCGACTCTACGCCTGACTACTCCTGACTCTACCCCCGACTTTACTCCCTACTCAACTCCTGACTAGTCCCGACACTACTCCCGACTCTACTCCTGACTCTACTCCCGACTCTACTCCTGACTACTCCTTACTACTCCTGACACTACTCACGACTCTACTCCTTACCGCTCCAACTCTACTCTTGTCTACTCCTGAGTCTACCCCTGACTTCTCCCGACTCTACTCCCGACTCTACTCCTGACTCTACTCCTGACTACTCCCAAAACTACTTCCGACTCTACACCAGAATCTACACCTAACTCAACTCCTGACTACTCCTGACTCTATTACTGACCCTTCTCCCAACTCTACTTCTGACTACTCCTGACTCTACTCCCGACTCTACTCCTTACTACTCCTGACTACTCATGACTCTACGCCTGACTACTCCTGACTCTACTCCCGACTCTACTCCTTACTACTCCTGACTACTCATGACTCTACCCCTGACTACTCCTGACTCTACTCCCGACTCTACTCCCAACCCTTCTTCCGACTCTACTCCCAACTCTACTTTAGATTATTCCTGACTCTACACCTGACTCTACTTCCGACTCTACTCCTGACTACTCCTGACTCTAATCCCGACTCTACTCCTGATTACTCTTGACTCTACTCCCGACACTACTCCAGACTCTTCTCCTGACTCTACACCTGACTACTCCCAACTCTACTCCCGACTCTACTCCCGACTAAAATCCTGACTACTCCCGACTCTACTCCCGACTCTACTCCCGACACTATTACCGACTCCACTTCCAACTCTACTCCAGACTCTACTCCCGACTCTACTCCTAACTCTACTATCGATTATATTCCCAACACTACTCTCGACTCTACTCCCGACTCCACTCCTGACTCCACTCCCGACTCTACTCCTGACTACTCCCGACTCTACTCCCGACACTACTCCCGACTCTACTCCTGACTCTACTCCCGACTCTACTCCTGACTACTCCTGACTCTACTCCGACTCCCTACTGCACTCCTAACTACTACTGACTACTCCTGACTCTACACTTTACTCTTCTCCCGACTCTGCTACCGACTCTTCTCCCGACTCTACTCCTGACTACTCTTGACTCTCGAATCTACTCTTGACTACTCCTGACTCTACTCCGGACTCTACTGCCGAATATACTCCCGAATCTATTCCTGGCTACTCCTGACTCTACATCTGACTACTCCTGACTCTATTCCTGACTCTACTCCTGACTCTACTCCCAACACTACTCCTGACTCTACTCCTGACTACTCCTAACTCTACCCCCTACTCTACTCCTGACTCTACTCCTGACTGTACTCCCAACACTACTCCTGACTCTACTCCTGACTACTCCTAACTCTACCCCCTACTCTACTCCTGACTCTACTCCTGACTCTACTCCTGACTCTACTCCTGACTACTCCTAACTCTACCCCCTACTCTACTCCTGACTCTACTCCTGACTCTACTCCTGACTCTACTCCTGACTCTACTCCTGACTCTACTCCAGACTCTACTCCCGACACTACTCACGACTCTACTCCTTACTACTCCCGACTCTACCCCCGACTCTACTCCCGACTCTACCCCCGACTCTACTCCTGACTCTACTCCTGACTCTACTCCTGACTCTACTCCTGACTCTACTCCTGACTCTACTCCAGACTCTACTCCCGACACTACTCACGACTCTACTCCTTACTACTCGCGACTCTACCCGCGACTCTACTCCCGACTCTACCCCCGGCTCTACTCCTGACTCTACTCCTGACTCTACTCCTGACTCTACTCCTGACTCTACTCCTGACTCTACCCCCGACTCTACTCCTGACTACTCCTGACTATACTCCTGACTCTACTCCTGACTCTACTCCTGACTCTACTCCTGACTCTACTCCTGACTCTACTCCTGACTCTACTCCCGACACTACTCACGACTCTACTCCTTACTACTCCCAACTCTACCCCCGACTCTACTCCCGACTCTACCCCCGACTCTACTCCTGACTCTACTCCTGACTCTACTCCTGACTCTACTCCTGACTCTACTCCTGACTCTACTCCAGACTCTACTCCCGACACTACTCACGACTCTACTCCTTACTACTCGCGACTCTACCCGCGACTCTACTCCCGACTCTACCCCCGGCTCTACTCCTGACTCTACTCCTGACTCTACTCCTGACTCTACCCCCGACTCTACTCCTGACTACTCCTGACTATACTCCTGACTCTACTCCTGACTCTACTCCTGACTCTACTCCTGACTCTACCCCGACTCTACTCCTGACTACTCCTGACTCTACTCCTGACTCTACTCCTGACTACTCCCAAAACAACTCTGACTCTACTCCAGACTCTACTCCCGACTACTCTTGACTACTCCTGACTCTACTGCCGACTCTACCCCGACTCTACTCCTGACTCTACCCCCGACTCTACTCCTGACTCTACTCCTGACTCTACTCCTGAAACTACTCCTGACACTACTCCCGACTCTACCACTAACTACTCCTGACTCTACTCCAGACATTACTCCCTACTCAACTCCTGACTACTCCCGACTCAACTCCCGACTCTTCTACCGACTCTACTCCCGACTCTAATCCCGACTCTACTCCCGACTCTACTCTTTACCACTCCTGACTCTACTCCTGTCTACTCCTGACTCTACTCCTGACAACTCCTGACTACTCCTGACTCTACTCCCGACACTACTCCCGACTCTACGCCTGACTACTCCTGACACTACTCCTTACTACTCCTGACACTACTCACGACTCTACTCTTTACCACTCCTGACTCTACTCCTGTCTACTCCTGACTCTAAGCCTGACTACTCCTGACTCTACTCCCGACTTTACTCCCTACTCAACTCCTGACTAGTCCCGACACTACTCCCGACTCTACTCCTGACTCTACTCCCGACTCTACTCCTGACTACTCCTTACTACTCCTGACACTACTCACGACTCTACTCCTTACCGCTCCTAACTCTACTCTTGTCCACTCCTGAGTCTACCCCTGACTTCTCCCGACTCTACTCCCTCCTCAACTCCTGACTCGTCCCGACACTACTCCCGACTCTACTCCTGACTCTACTCCCGACTCTACTCCTGACTACTCCTGACTCTACTCCTTACTACTCCTGACACTACTCACGACCAGTGGCGGCTCCTGAAAAAATTCTCAGGAGGGGCAATTTTTCTGATGATTTAGGTGACCTATACACATTTAAAAAAAGATATGTCCAGCAACAACATGAAGACAGGGGCAGCATATAAGTCAATACCAGAAGCATTTATTGACTGATCTCAAAAGTGTTGGCTTACCAGGGTTGGTGGAGCCCTCAGTTTCATCTTTGCCTCGCAAAGCTAACTCAAACACTCCGCAAAACTTCACACACTGGATTAGCCGGCTGAGGATGTGGCGGTTCTTGCTAATGTCGTAGTAAATATATTTGTTATAGTGAATATGGAATATGATATGTTGAGTAAAATGTTGTGCTAAGATCTATTTAGGTCAGGAGCTGGTTATAAGTTCTGTTCCTATCCAATAACAATGGACAAAAGGGTCCTATCTTGTCAGCCTTGTCAGCAGGTGGCCAAGGACAACACCCACGCCATAGGCCTCTCAGTTCTTCCAACTCACGAGTTCTTGCTCTGAGGACACACACACACACAAACACACACACACACACATCATCACTGTTAAACACACACACACACACACACACACATCATCACTGTTAAACACACACACACACACACACACACACAAAAATCCCCTCTCTTAGGCTGAACATTTGAAGACAGAGAACCCGACTCAGAGCCAATGCAACAGTGACAGTAGCCTGCAGGGGACCTCGCCCAACTCATCAGGACCAATCAGAAGATCAGAACTACTAGATTGAACCTACTTCATTTATTGCATAAAATGTCTGCACACAATGTTTCGGGGCTCTCTTCAGATAATAATAATAATAATAATAATAATAATAATATGCCATTTAGCAGACGCTTTTATCCAAAGCGACTTACAGTCATGCGTGCATACATTTTTGTGTATGGGTGGTCCCGGGGATCGAACCCACTACCTTGGCGTTACAAGCACCATGCTCTACCAGCTGAGCTACAGAAAGTGGATACTCATGGATGCGCATTGCAATTGTAAAATGTCAACACAATTGGAGACACCACGTCATTTTTGGAGACATGTTATTGACAGTAAACTATTGTAGATGCGACTGCTAACTAACTAAAACATTTTAGCTGGCTAGCTAATCATCTTAGCTAAATGTGGGGCAAACAATTCAGTTATTTACCGTTAATTTGAGGGATTGGGGTGAAAGAAATCGAGTTACATAGTGATACTTTACGATATACTGTATTGACAATATCGCAATATTTTAGCGCTAGTTGGCTGTACCTGCACCAAAACACCATTATTGTTCCTTCATAGCTTGTTCTCAATCTTTTCACATTGGGAGCCAATTTGTTTTCAGCACTTTTATTTCCATGACTGATCAAAACTCGTTCTCATGGCTTTCTGATCCCTCTGCAACAGATATATGGTGCGCAATAAAATCACAGTATCGAATCGCAATACGTATAGAATCATGAGACTCGCAATGCTGATGCATATATCTTATCGTGAGGTTCCTGGCAATTCCCAGCCCAAGTTCATTTGCCACAACAAATCTCTTCGCTAGCAAACGCGATGTCTTCTCCAAAACGGCAATGTGTCTCCAGCAATGTTTACTTTTTTGACGTTCTATGGCATCTCCACTTTCCAAGCATATATGACCACATGTAATATTTTGGTAAGTGATGCAAATAGTGAACTATGTAGGGCCAGGATGTAAAATATATGTAGCTGCAGCAATTTCTCTTATCTGATATGGTAAGTAATGGGGCTTAATTTATAGCTCCCTAAGAGTTTGACGAACGGGTCCGTGAACGCGATTCCAGATATATTTACCTCTGAATAAACTGCCTTTATTACACCATATCCACATCCAGTAAACTTGTGATTATCAACACTAACCTCATCGTTGTGGCGGCGGACAGCTAGCCTGTATCCCTCGTCATCCAGTTGAGTGAGTGGCAATGTCTTTTTTCGTTCGTACCAATTTTTGGAAAATCCTCGGGTGTAGGACTTTCCGCCTTTAGTAGAAACCTGTTGAATTATTAAATTTGGTCTGGGAGGTCCTAATTGTTTCGTTGCCAATTTATCTTCATTTGTTCACCGACAAAAAGGAACTTCTTTCAAACAATCCACTCTTTTCTCAGTTACGTTCATGGTTACGTAACGTATGACGAAAGCGCGTAAGTGCAAGCCCACAGACACCCATTGAGATTGTATTGAAGGCTCTGAAATTTGAAAAAAATAGATTTTACATGGGAGTCTATGACAGAAGTTCTGGGCGATTTTCAATCTGACTGAAATCGCCCCAAAAGGGGGTGGAGCCATTTGAAGCACGACTTTAGCCTGATTCGACATTTAGTGGCAGTGTGGCACTGTGGCAGATCAGACGTATAGATTACAACACTGATAACTACTGTTGCCGTGATATAATTGATTAGAAAAAAAATCCCTTCCTTTTCCCGTTTGGCAGTGCGTCGCCCATATCGCCCTATTGAACAGGCCGTCCCTGCTCACGACTCTACTCCTTACCGCTCCTAACTCTACTCTTGTCTACTCCTGAGTCTACCCCTGACTTCTCCCGACTCTACTCCCGACTCTACTCCCGACTTTACTCCCTACTCAACTCCTGACTCGTCCCGACACTACTCCCGACTCTACTCCTGACTCTACTCCCGACTCTACTCCTGACTACTCCTGACTACTCCTTACTACTCCTGACACTACTCACGACTCTACTCCTTACGGCTCCTAACTCTACTCTTGTCTACTCCTGAGTCTACCCCTGACTTCTCCCGACTCTACTCCCGACTCTACTCCCGACTCTACTCCTGACTACTCCCAACACTACTCCCGACTCCACTCCTGACTCTACTCCTGACTACTCCCAAAACTACTTCCGACTCTACACCAGAATCTACACCTAACTCAACTCCTGACTACTCCTGACTCTACTCCTGACTACTCCTGACTCTATTACTGACCCTTCTCCCAACTCTACTTCTGACTACTCCTGACTCTACTCCCGACTCTACTCCTTACTACTCCTGACTACTCATGACTCTACCCCTGACTACTCCTGACTCTACTCCTTCCGACTCTACTCCCGACTCTACTTTTGATTATTCCTGACTCTACACCTGACTCTACTTCCGACTCTACTACTGACTACTCCTGACTCTAATCCCGACTCTAATCCTGATTACTCTTGACTCTACTCCCGACTCTACTCCAGACTCTACTCCTGACTCTACGCCTGACTACTCCCAACTCTACTCCCGACTCTACTCACGACTAAAATCCTGACTACTCCCGACTCTACTCCCGACACTATTCCCGACTCCACGTCCAACTCTACTCCAGACTCTACTCCCGACTCTACTCGTAACTCTACTCCCTACTCTACTCCTAACTACTACTGACTACTCCTGACTCTACACTTTACTCTTCTCCAGACTCTGCTACCGACTCTACTCCCGACTCTCCTCCTGACTCTCGAATCTACTCTTGACTACTCCTGACTCTACATCTGACTACTCCTGACTCTACTCCTGACTCTACTTCTGACTCTACTCCTGACTCTACTCCTGACTCTACTCCCGACTCTACTCCTGACTACTCCTGACTCTCGAATCTACTCTTGACTACTCCTGACTCTACATCTGACTACTCCTGACTCTACTCCTGACTCTACTTCTGACTCTACTCCTGACTCTACTCCTGACTCTACTCCTGACTCTACTCCTGACTCTACATCTGACTACTCCTGACTCTACTCCTGACTCTACTGCCGAATCTACTCCTGACTACTCCTGACACTACTCCCGAGTCTACTCCTGACTCTACTCCTGACTATACTCCTGACTACTCCTGACTCTACTCCTGACTCTACTCCTGACTCTACTCCTGACTCTACTCCAGGCTACTCCGGACTACTCCTGACTTTAATCCTTACTATTCCTGACTCTACTCCTGACTCTACTCCTTACTACTCCTGACTCTACTCCTTACTTCTCCCGACTCTACTCCTTACTACTCATGACTCTACTCCTTACTTCTCCTGACTCTACTCCCGACTCTACTCCTGACTACTCCTGACTCTACTCCTGACTCTACTCCTGACTCTTCTTCTGACTCTACTCCTGACTCTACTCCTGACTCTACTCCTGACTCTACTTCTGACTCTACTCCTGACTCTACTCCTTACTTCTCCTGACTATACTCCTGACTCTACTCCTGACTCTACTCCTGACTCTACTCCTGACTCTACTTCTGACTCTACTCCTGACTCTACTCCTGACTCTGCTCCCAACTCTGCTCCCTACTTTGCTCCCATCTCTACTCCCGACTCTAGTCCTGACTCTACTCCTGACTCTACTCCTGACTCTACTCCCGGCTGTACTTCTGAGTTCTCCTGACTCTACTCCTGACTACTGCTGACTCTACTCCTGACTCTACTCCCGACTCAACTCCCGACTCTACTGCCGAATGTACTCCCGAATCCATTCCTGACTACTCCTGACTCTACTCCCGACTCTACTCCTGACTACTCCTGACCCTAATCCCGACTCTACTCCTGAATACTCATGACTCTACTCCAGACTCTACTCCCGACTCTACTCCCGACTACTCCTGACTCTACTCCCAACTCTACTCCTGACTACTCCTGACTCTACTCCTGACTCTACTCCTGACCACTGCTGATTTAATCTTTACTGCTCCTGACTCTTCTCCCGACTCTACTCCTTAATACTCCCGACTCTACTCCCGACTCTACTCCTGACTACTCCTGACTCTCGAATCTACTCTTGACTACTCCTGACTCTACTCCGGACTCTACTGCCGAATATACTCCCGAATCTATTCCTGGCTACTCCTGACTCTACATCTGACTACTCCTGACTCTACTCCTGACTCTACTTCTGACTCTACTCCTGACTCTACTCCTGACTCTTGACTCGACTCTTGACTACTCCTGACTATTGACTCTACTCTTGACTACTCCTGACTATTGACTCTATTCTTAACTACTCCTGCTCTACTCCTGACTCTTCTCCAGACTCTACTGCCGAATCTACTCCTGACTACTCCTGAAACTACTCCCGAGTCTACTCCTGACTCTACTCCTGACTCTACTCCTTACTTCTCCTGACTCTACTCCTGACTCTACTCCTGACTCTACTCCCGACTCTACTCCTGACTCTACTCCTGACTCTACTCCTGACTCTACTCCAGGCTACTCCGGACTACTCCTGACTTTAATCCTTACTATTCCTGACTCTACTCCTGACTCTACTCCTTACTACTCCTGACTCTACTCCTAACTCTACTCCTTACTTCTCCCGACTCTACTCCTTACTACTCATGACTCTTCTCCTTACTTCTCCTGACTCTACTCCCGACTCTACTCCTGACAACTCCTGACTCTACTCCTGACTCTACTCCTGACTACTCCTGACTCTACTCCTGACTCTACTCCTGACTCTACTCCAGGCTACTCCGGACTACTCCTGACTTTAATCCTTACTATTCCTGACTCTACTCCTGACTCTACTCCTTACTACTCCTGACTCTACTCCTTACTTCTCCCGACTCTACTCCTTACTACTCATGACTCTTCTCCTTACTTCTCCTGACTCTACTCCCGACTCCACTCCTGACTACTCCTGACTCTACTCCTGACTCTACTCCTGACTCTACTTCTGACTCTACTCCTGACTATACTCCTGACTCTACACCTTACTTCTCCTGACTCTACTCCCGACTTTACTCCCGACTCTACTCCTGACTCTACTTCCGACTCTACTCCCGACTCTACTTTTGATTATTCCTGACTCTACACCTGACTCTACTTCCGACTCTACTACTGACTACTCCTGACTCTAATCCCGACTCTAATCCTGATTACTCTTGACTCTACTCCCGACTCTACTCCAGACTCTACTCCTGACTCTACGCCTGACTACTCCCAACTCTACTCCCGACTCTACTCACGACTAAAATCCTGACTACTCCCGACTCTACTCCCGACACTATTCCCGACTCCACGTCCAACTCTACTCCAGACTCTACTCCCGACTCTACTCGTAACTCTACTCCCTACTCTACTTCTAACTACTACTGACTACTCCTGACTCTACACTTTACTCTTCTCCCGACTCTGCTACCGACTCTACTCCCGACTCTCCTCCTGACTACTCCTGACTCTCTAATCTACTCTTGACTACTCCTGACTCTACATCTGACTACTCCTGACTCTACTCCTGACTCTACTTCTGAATATACTCCTGACTCTACTCCTGACTCTACTCCCGACTACTCCTGACTCTCGAATCTACTCTTGACTACTCCTGACTCTACATCTGACTACTCCTGACTCTACTCCTGACTCTACTTCTGACTCTACTCCTGACTCTACTCCTGACTCTACTCCCGACTCTACTCCTGACTACTCCTGACTCTCGAATCTACTCTTGACTACTCCAGACTCTACATCTGACTACTCCTGACTCTACTCCTGACTCTACTTCTGACTCTACTCCTGACTCTACTCCTGACTCTACTCCTGACTCTACTCCTGACTCTACATCTGACTACTCCTGACTCTACTCCTGACTCTACTGCCGAATCTACTCCTGACTACTCCTGACACTACTCCCGAGTCTACTCCTGACTCTACTCCTGACTATACTCCTGACTACTCTTGACTCTACTCCCGACTCTACTCCTGACTCTACTCCTGACTCTACTCCAGGCTACTCCGGACTACTCCTGACTTTAATCCTTACTATTCCTGACTCTACTCCTGACTCTACTCCTTACTACTCCTGACTCTACTCCTGACTCTACTCCTTACTTCTCCCGACTCTACTCCTTACTACTCATGACTCTACTCCTTACTTCTCCTGACTCTACTCCCGACTCTACTCCTGACTACTCCTGACTCTACTCCTGACTCTACTCCTGACTCTACTCCTGACTCTTCTTCTGACTCTACTCCTGACTCTACTCCTGACTCTACTCCTGACTCTACTCCTGACTCTACTTCTGACTCTACTCCTGACTCTACTCCTTACTTCTCCTGACTCTACTCCTGACTCTACTCCTGACTCTACTCCTGACTCTACTCCTGACTCTACTTCTGACTCTACTCCTGACTCTACTCCTGACTCTGCTCCCAACTCTGCTCCCTACTTTGCTCCCATCTCTACTCCCGACTCTAGTCCTGACTCTACTCCTGACTCTACTCCTGACTCTACTCCCGGCTGTACTTCTGAGTTCTCCTGACTCTACTCCTGACTACTGCTGACTCTACTCCTGACTCTACTCCCGACTCAACTCCCGACTCTACTGCCGAATGTACTCCCGAATCCATTCCTGACTACTCCTGACTCTACTCCCGACTCTACTCCTGACTACTCCTGACCCTAATCCCGACTCTACTCCTGAATACTCATGACTCTACTCCAGACTCTACTCCCGACTCTACTCCCGACTACTCCTGACTCTACTCCCAACTCTACTCCTGACTACTCCTGACTCTACTCCTGACTCTACTCCTGACCACTGCTGATTTAATCTTTACGGCTCCTGACTCTTCTCCCGACTCTACTCCTTAATACTCCCGACTCTACTCCCGACTCTACTCCTGACTACTCCTGACTCTCGAATCTACTCTTGACTACTCCTGACTCTACTCCGGACTCTACTGCCGAATATACTCCCGAATCTATTCCTGGCTACTCCTGACTCTACATCTGACTACTCCTGACTCTACTCCTGACTCTACTTCTGACTCTACTCCTGACTCTACTCCTGACTCTTGACTCTACTCTTGACTACTCCTGACTATTGACTCTACTCTTGACTACTCCTGACTATTGACTCTATTCTTGACTACTCCTGCTCTACTCCTGACTCTTCTCCAGACTCTACTGCCGAATCTACTCCTGACTACTCCTGACACTACTCCCGAGTCTACTCCTGACTCTACTCCTGACTCTACTCCTTACTTCTCCTGACTCTACTCCTGACTCTACTCCTGACTCTACTCCCGACTCTACTCCTGACTCTACTCCTGACTCTACTCCTGACTCTACTCCAGGCTACTCCGGACTACTCCTGACTTTAATCCTTACTATTCCTGACTCTACTCCTGACTCTACTCCTTACTACTCCTGACTCTACTCCTAACTCTACTCCTTACTTCTCCCGACTCTACTCCTTACTACTCATGACTCTTCTCCTTACTTCTCCTGACTCTACTCCCGACTCTACTCCTGACAACTCCTGACTCTACTCCTGACTCTACTCCTGACTACTCCTGACTCTACTCCTGACTCTACTCCTGACTCTACTCCTGACTCTACTCCAGGCTACTCCGGACTACTCCTGACTTTAATCCTTACTATTCCTGACTCTACTCCTGACTCTACTCCTTACTACTCCTGACTCTACTCCTGACTCTACTCCTTACTTCTCCCGACTCTACTCCTTACTACTCATGACTCTTCTCCTTACTTCTCCTGACTCTACTCCCGACTCCACTCCTGACTACTCCTGACTCTACTCCTGACTCTACTCCTGACTCTACTTCTGACTCTACTCCTGACTATACTCCTGACTCTACACCTTACTTCTCCTGACTCTACTCCCGACTTTACTCCCGACTCTACTCCTGACTCTACTTCTGACTCTACTCCTGACTCTACTCCTTACTTCTTCTGACTCTACTCCAGACTCTACTCCCGACTCTACTCCTGACTCTACTCTTGACTCTACTCCTGACTCTACTCCTTACTCTACTCCTGACTCTACTCCTGACTCTACTCCTGACTCTACTCCTTACTCTACTCCCAACTCTACTCCTTACTACTCCTGACTCTACTCCTTACTTCTCCTGACTCTACTCCTGACTCTACTTCTGACTCTACTCCTGACTCTACTCCCGACTCTACTCCTGACTCTACTCCCGACTCTACTCCCGACTCTACTCCCGACTCTACTCCCGACTCTACTCCTGACTCTACTCCCGACTCTACTCCCGACTCTACTCCTGACTCTACTTCTGACTCTACTCCTGACTCTGCTCCCAACTCTGCTCCCTACTTTGCTCCCATCTCTACTCCCGACTCTACTCCTGACTCTACTCCTGACTCTACTCCCGGCTGTACTCCTGAGTTCTCCTGACTCTACTCCTGACTACTGCTGACTCTACTCCTGACTCTACTCCCAACTCAACTCCCGACTCTACTGCCGAATGTACTCCCGAATCCATTCCTGACTACTCCTGACTCTACTCCCGACTCTTCTCCCGACTCTACTCCTTACTACTCCCGACTCTACTCCCGACTCTACTCCCGACTCTACTCCTGACTACTCCTGACTCTCGACTCTATTCCTGATACTGCTGACTTTCGACTCTACTCCTGACTACTCCTGACTCTACTCCCGACTCTACTGACGAATATACTCCCGAATCTACTCCTGACTACTCCTGACTCTACTTCTGACTACTCTTGACTCTACTCCCAACTCTACTCCCGACTCTACTCCTGACTACTCCTGACTCTCGACTCTACTCCTGATACTGCTGACTTTCGACTCTACTCCTGACTACTCCTGACTCTACTCCCGACTCTACTCCGGACTCTACTGCCGAATGTTCTCCCGAATCTACTCCTGAATACTCCTGACTTTAATCCTTACTATTCCTGACTCTACTCCAGACTCTACTCCTTACTACTCCTGACTCTACTCCTGACTCTACTCCAGACTCTACTCCTTACTATTCCTGACTCTACTCCTGCCTACTCCTGACTCTACTCCTGACTACTCCTGACTCTACTCCTGACTCTGTTCCTGACTACTCCTGACTCTACTCCTTACTTCTCCTGACTCTACTCCTGACTCTACTTCTGACTACTCCTGACTCTACTCCTTACTTCTCCTGACTACACCCGACTCTACTCCCGACTCTACTCCTGACTGTACTTCTGACTCTACTCCTGACTCTACTCCTTACTTCTCCTGACTCTACTCCCGACTCTACTCCCGACTCTACTCCCGACTCTACTCCCGACTCTACTCCTGACTCTACTCCTGACTCTACTCCTTACTCTACTCCTGACTCTACTTCTGACTCTACTCCTGACTCTACTCCTTACTCTACTCCCAACTCTACTCCTTACGACTGTAAGTCGCTTTGGATAAAAGCGTCTGCTAAATGGCATATTATTATTATTATTATTACTCCTGACTCTACTCCTTACTTCTCCTGACTCTACTCCTGACTCTACTCCTGACTCTACTCCTTGCTTCTCCTGACTCTACTCCTGACTCTACTTCTGACTACTCCTGACTCTACACCTTACTTCTCCTGACTCTACTCCCGACTTTACTCCCGACTCTACTCCTGACTCTACTTCTGACTCTACTCCTGACTCTACTCCTTACTTCTCCTGACTCTACTCCCGACTCTACTCCCGACTCTACTCCTGACTCTACTCCTGACTCTACTCCTTACTCTACTCCTGACTCTACTCCTGACTCTACTCCTGACTCTACTCCTTACTCTACTCCCAACTCTACTCCTTACTACTCCTGACTCTACTCCTTACTTCTCCTGACTCTACTCCTGACTCTACTTCTGACTCTACTCCCGACTCTACTCCTTACTCTACTCCCGACTCTACTCCCGACTCTACTCCCGACTCTACTCCCGACTCTACTCCTGACTCTACTCCTGACTCTACTCCCGACTCTACTCCCGACTCTACTCCTGACTCTACTCCTGACTCTACACCCGACTCTACTCCCGACTCTACTCCCGACTCTACTCCCGACTCTACTCCTGACTCTACTCCTGACTCTACTCCCGACTCTACTCCTGACTCTACTCCTGACTCTACTCCTGACTATTCTTCTGACTCTACTCCTGACTCTAATCCCAACTCTACTCCTTACTTCTCCTGACTCTACTCCCATTCAAGCCAAGTGGTCTTTGAGACCGAACGCAAAATGTTGTGAATGGTCAAATTAGACTTTTCAAACATTTTTTCTCTGAATTTGATTATTCGTTTTTTTCTATTGTAACATTCAGTTGTGCTTACTGCTTACAGTGCATTTTCAACTATAAAACCACACTGGCAGTTGAAACAGATAAATGGCTTTGTCCGTGTTCACACGTGGCCCATATGAAGATAATTAATCGCTGCTGTAGTGGAGGATGCATTTCTGAGCGACTCCTGGTCTCCTACTGCCTGTGTATTCTCAACACCGGCCTGCTTATTTTAAAATAGCTCCGTTTTGACCAAGACGAATAGCTACTCAGTAGGGCTGAAACATCCCTCATAGTCTGATTATACTCTCTGTGTGTGTGAGGGAATGTCCCGATTGGTTCCCGAATGACAACTAGTCAGGAAATAAAGGAGAAGCTGGAACGTATTTGCCTTTTATTAAAATAAGTTATCTAAGATGGGGAAATTATAGTCTTTCAAGGTCTAGTAACATAGTAATAACATATTTACCATTTAAAGCACATCATAATTACCAACCGTTACACTTCCATCTGACTTCGGGTGAACCAGTCTCATAACCCACTTCTCAAGCATTGCTACATATGTAGGATCTTAATTTGATCACCCTGTTGTTGCAGGAAATGTCCTGAACAGCAGCAAATGCAAACTTGTAGTGGTTTAAAAAGGCTTCTAAAATGTATAATTTCCACTTTCAGACTTGATTTGCCCTAACTAAAAACGTATCAACCCCTACAAAAATGTCCATTAATTATAATACACACAATAATTCACATGTCCTGTTGCTGCCGGATTATTTTCCTGCTGTGAGAAACTGGTCAAATTAAGATCTTACATCTGTTATCTATGGCCCCTGCTGTAGGGGTTTGGTTCTGATGGATCCTCGTGGAATTACCTTGTTATCTATGGCCCCTGCTGTAGGGGTTTGGTTCTGATGGATCCTCGTGGAGTTACCTTGTTATCTATGGCCCCTGCTGTAGGGGTTTGGTTCTGATGGATCCTCGTGGAGTTACAGAACCACTAAAAGGCCCCGATGGAGAGAAGTAGAGAGCTGCACAGGACCTTACAGCATGTTTACCCTGGGTAGAATATTGTGGAGGACTGATAATAGGGATATGGCTGCCACTACGGAGGAAAGAAGAGCTGAGAGGGGAGAGGGGAGAAGGCTGTACTGACAGACAGCAAACCCCTGGACTGAGACATCTCTGCCTCTCAAAGAGGTAGCCTTTTCCTAAACAAAACGTTGAGGTGCTCAGGCTGTTATCAATACAATTATGTTTCTGAATAGAAAAATAGAATCTCAGCATCATAATATCAGGTTGACTCCGCTGTGGGGTCTTGGTAAAGATATGGTCATTATAACTCCTGCCACTAGAGGCCTCTCTTTCACGCTCACATTCCCAGGCCTCTCACGGGTAAACGTAGAAACTACCAATGAAAAGTCAAGTCTGCACAGTCTAACATTTTCCAAACCAAATCACTCATGTGATGACTAGAAACAGTCATAACAAATTCTGTTGATTTCCTAAAACTCCTTAGGGATGAAGGATGCAGACGCAGAAGCCACAGAGATTTTGGCAACAAGCACACCAGAAACGAGCGCCTTACGGAAGCCGTGCTCTCACATTCTAAGAACTAGACTGAAAAAAAAAATCTGTTTCTAGTGTTGACAATTGTCAGGGACCTCAAAATACAATATTTATCGCGATACTTAGGTGCCGATACGATATGAATTGCGATTTTCATGATTCTACAAGTATTTGCGATTTGATACTGCGATTCAAAGTTCCAAACACATTGTCTCACTATATTTCTGCCGCAGAGGGACAAGAGAGAATGAGTTTTGATCAGTTATGGAAATAAAATGCTGAAAACATATTGGCTCACTATTTATTTTTTTGAATGTGTAGAACACGCTACAGAAGGAAAAGTCCCTGTGTTTTGGTTAAGGTACAGCCGACCAGCGCAAAAAGAATATTGCAATATCGTAAAAAAAATGATATTGCGATATATCGTCAAAAATTAAATACCAATATGTAACTGTTTTTTTCCCCATCACTATCTGCTTCATCATGTAACGATAACCAATGCTACACTTTGGGGAAAACTTACCCTAAACTTAAAGTTACCCTAAACTAGCCCACCAAAGGTAATATCTAGTGATATTGCAGTAGTAGACAGTGTCACCTTGCGTCCCTCCAGAGTGCACAGCTTCCTGATGTGGTACTGCATGAACTCAGAGAGCTCCTCCAGAAACAGGCCCAGGCTGCGGATGGTCCCGCGATGGAGCACGATGGTCCTCCGAACAGAGGGGTCGCTGTTCTTCACCAGGACCACCTTCTTGCTGTGCCTGTGGAGGTGGTGGTGGTGGTGGTGGTCAGAGGGCTCAGCAGGGACCTCCTCAGGCCGGACCGGCCGCCTGCGGACATACTGCAGGGGGTGGTGGTGTTGGTGGACCGGAGGGAGGTACCAGGCTGAAGCTTCTCTCTGGGCCTCTCTTTGGGCCTCTCTTTGGGCCTCTCTCTGGGCCTCCTGTCTGGCCTCCGTGGCCTGGGCACACAGGTAACACCCCTGGTCCTCCATGGGCTCCTGGTGAGTGGTATCCCCACCGTGAGGGGATCTGCTGGGGGGAGGAGCGGGGGCAGAACGCAGCCCGAAGGGGAGAGAGGGTTTGAGGTGGTGGCCGCCCTCATCCATGATGGCATCGAAGCACTGGAAGCTGCGCTTGTGGGAAGACATCTTTGTTTACTTCCTTACTTCCTGGTTAGTCCCCGCCTCTCGATGAAGGTGTGTATAGATAAGTGAGGAAAGGGGAGCAGGTCAGTGCGTGCAAGTGGGTGTCATGGTTACACTGGCTGGTTGTCTAGGGGCTGGTGGTCTGTGTTCCTCCCACTCTCCCACACTGAAAGGTGAAGAAGAGAGAGAAGGTCAGATGACATCATGAACAGAACATGTTTTGTTTTGCGATGGGAGAAACGTTAAGTAGTTCGTGCTGAGGAATATAATAAATTCAAATCTGTGTGCACTTCAGCACCTTTACATAGGATCATTTCACTGTCTGGTGTAAACTGTAACAGGTTTTAAGAATAAGATAAGTCCATAGTCTCACCTGCTTTTATACCTAAATGTAGGCTTATGTCTTGTACTTAAATGTACAGGTAACTGCCAAAATATAGGAATCACTTGAGTAAACGAGGGATGCGAGGTATATTGAAAGCAGGTGCTTCCACACAGGTGTGATTCCTGAGCTAAGCAATTAACATCCCATCATGCTTAGGGTCATGTATAAAAATGCCCAGTTGCCATAATTTGGCTACCATGGCTAGAAGAAGAGATCTCAGTTAACTTTGAAAGAGGAGTCTCAAAGGAGCATAGGGGGTTTAAAGGGCGTGTGTTTGTGTGTGTTTGTGTTTAACTACCCTCGAGGGAACCAGAAGTCCTCACAAGGATAGTAAAACAAGGAAAATGGAGGGACATTTCACCAGTCCCCACAGGGAAAAAAGCTATTTTAGGCTTAGGGGTTAGGTTTATGGTTAGGGTAACGGTTAGGGTTAGGGTTAGGGGTTACAGTTAGGGCTAGGGTTAGGAGTTAGGGTTAGTTACAGTTTTAGGGTTAGTGGTTCGGGTTTGGGGTTAAGGTTAAGGTTAGGGCTAGGGTTAGGAGTTAGGGTTAGTTACAGTTTTAGGGTTAGTGGTTCGGGTTTGGGGTTAAGGTTAAGGTTAGGGTTATGGTTAGGTTAATGGTTACGGTTAAGGGATAGGGTTAGGGTTAAGGTTAGATTTAGGGTTAGGGGTTAGGGAAAATAGGATTTTGGATGGGAATCAATTCTTTGGTCCCCACAAGGATAGTGTGTGTGTGTGTGTGTGTGTGTGTGTGTGTGTGTGTGTGTGTGTGTGTGTGTGTGTGTGTGTGTGTGTGTGTGTGTGTGCGTGCGTGCGTGCGTGCGTGCGTGCGTGCGTGCGTGCGTGCGTGC
The DNA here is from genome assembly GCF_964263955.1 of Coregonus lavaretus. NCBI lineage: Eukaryota > Metazoa > Chordata > Actinopteri > Salmoniformes > Salmonidae > Coregonus > Coregonus lavaretus. Next base: position 204,744 of record NW_028163959.1, on the reverse strand, counting down.
GTGCGTGCGTGCGTGCGTGCGTGCGTGCGTGCGTGCGTGCGTGCGTGCGTGCGTGTGTGTGTGTGTGTCTCAGTCACCAGGTCTCAACTCAGTTAAACACTTATAGGAGATTCTGAAGCAGCGTCTGAGACAGCGTTTTCCACCACCATCAACAGAACACCAAATGATGAAAGAAAGAATGGTGTTGCTTCCCTCCAATAGAGGTACAGACACTTGTAGAATCTATTCCAAGGTGTGTTGAAGCTGTTCTGGCAGCTCGTGGTGGCCCAACTTCTCACATTCGGTGTCAGGTGTTCATGGAAACATTAAGTCCTGAACATATTCTGCATGGCCTTAAGCAGATAAAGACTAAGGAAGGAGCCATAGAAGAGAGCTTGGCAGTAGGCCTTATCTTAGGGATAAAACCCTTTAAATAGAGGCATTTAGATTCACTGTCTTAAAGAGGGCGGGCAGCAAGCAGCAGAGGTAAGCTTCATATGACTTTAAATAAAGAGCTTAGGCCTAGCGAGCATCTGACCCACACAGACAGCAGACCTGTCCTTCACTTCCTCTAGGCCTACTGTAAGTCACTTTCCTAAACATCAATGATCAACAAGCCAGTGTGCAATATATAATTTGTCCATAATGACAGAATCAACCAGTTAAACAAATCCAGTACAGTATAGTACAGTATATTATAGTATAGTACAGTATATTATAGTATAGTACAGTATAGTACAGTATAGTATATTACACTATAGTATAGTATAGTACAGTATATTATAGTATAGTACAGTACAGTACATTATAGTATAGTACAATTCAGTACAGTATATTACAGTACAGTATAGTACAGTATAGTATAGTACAGTACATCATAGTATAGTATAGTATAGTATAGTACAGTATAGTATAGTATAGTATAGTATAGTATAGTACAGTACATTATAGTATAGTACAGTATAGTACAGTACTGAATGGTTCTCTCCTGCAGAACTCATTCAGTATAGTGAAGACACAGAATGGTTCTCTCCTGCAGAACACATTTAGGTTATTTCCTGTGTAGTGTAGAGACAGAATGGTTATCTCCTGCAGAACACATTCAGGTTATTTCCTGTGTCGTGAAGAGACAGAATGGTTATCTCCTGCAGAACACATTCAGGTTATTTCCTGTATAGTGTAGAGACAGAATGGTTCTCTCCTGCAGAACACATTCAGGTTATTTCCTATATAGTGTAGAGACAGAATGGTTCTCTCCTGCAGAACACATTCAGGTTATTTCCTGTATAGTGTAGAGACAGAATGGTTCTCTCCTGCAGAACACATTCAGGTTATTTCCTATATAGTGTAGAGACAGAATGGTTCTCTCCTGCAGAACACATTCAGGTTATTTCCTGTGTAGTGAAGAGTGACTGAAAACAAACCTTGCCCATTAGGCTAAAGGAGAATCAGGTGAGCTAATACAGGGCTGTAACAAAACGGCAAAATGTATTGGGGTCTGACTGCAAGGGATCCCAGATGAGAGGTTGGAGAAAGTATCAGGTTTCTGGAGTGGTCCATGTCCATCATTAGCCTCAGACTAGAGTGGTCCCATGTCCATGTTTATCCTCACACAACCTCAGCATGTCTTTTCACAGTGTCACAAAGATGTTCCTGTAAGCCAAAGCAGGCGAGAAGCCAGAGAGGGTGATTCCAGTTATAGATCTATTCTACACTATCACCTAGAACTGCCAGAGACCTCACCATATGATATTATCACCATACTTAGGCAGGGTTTACAGACAATCACGGACTACAATAAGAAAACCAGCCACGTCACGGACACCGATGTCTTGCTGCCAGAGAAGCTAAACAAGTTATTTTCCCGCTTTGAGGATAACACAGTGCCACCGACGTGGCCCGCTTCCAAGGACTGTGGCCTCTCCTTCTCCGTGGCCGACATGAGTAAGACATTTAAGCATGTTAACCCCCACAAGGCTGCCTGCCCAGACGGCATCCCTAGCCGCGTCCTCAGAGCATGTTCAGACCAGCTGGCTGGTGTGTTCATGGACATATTCAATCTCTCCCTTTCCCAGTCTGCTGTTCCCACATGCTTCAAGATGTCCACCATTGTTCCTGTACCCAATAAAGCAAAGGTAACTGAACTAAATGACTATCGCCCCCGTAGCACTCACTTCTGTCATCATGAAGTGCTTTGAGAGACTAGTCAAGGATCATATCACCTCCACCTTACCTGTCACCCTAGACCCACTTAATAATTACATTTACATTTTCGTCATTTAGCAGACGCTCTTATCCAGAGCGACTTACAAATTGGTGCATTCACCTTATAGCCAGTGGGACTTTTATTTTTATTTTTTATATATATATTTAAAAAAAAAAAAATTGGGGGTGGGGTAAGGGGGGGTAGAAGGATTACTTTATCCTATAAAGTATGTTTACATATCTTGCATTCCCCATCTCATATGTATATACTGTATTCTATACTATCTATTGCATCTTAGCCTATGCCACTCTGATAATGACATTGCTCATCCATATATGTATATATTCTTATTCCATTCCTTTACTTAGATTTGTGTGTATTAGGTATTTGTTGTGTATCTGTTAGATATTACTTGCTAGATATTGCTGCACTGTCGGAACTAGAAGCACAAGCATTTCGCTAACACTCGCAATAACATCTGCTAAACACGTGTGTGTGACCAATGCATTTGATTTGATTTGATATGATATTATCGCCATACTTAGGTGGCGATACGATGTGTATTGCGATTCTCACAATCCTATATGTATTGCGATTCAATGCTACGGTTTTATTGCAATTTGATGTACCAAAAAATATAGCTATATGTATGCTGCGGAGAGACGAGAGAGAGCATGAAAAAATTAGTAAAAAATAAAAAAGATAGTCATTGAAATAAAAGTGCTGAAAACATGTTTGCTTACTATTTTATTACCTTTTTTGAGTCAAAGTACTTATATATTGTCCAAAATAGTATTGTGATATGTAACTGTATAGATTTGTATAGCCATGATATGTAACTGTATAGCCATTTACAACATTAACATTGTCCACACTGTATTTCAGATCAATTTGATGTTATTTTAATGGACAAAAAAAATGGCTTTTCTTTCGAAAACAAGGACGTTTCTAAGTGACCCCAAACTTTTGAACGGTAGTGTACATTTGCGGAAAACATATTGGGGGATTGGAAGTGATGCAGACAATTACATTGATGGAAGTTACAATCTATCTGCAATATTAAAGCTGATCTACTCCCTAAAAAATAAAATAAAAATAAAAATAAAAAAACACTGTCTTGTTTTCCTAAACAACATCAGTACCGAGAAGTTCTAGTCAGTGAGCTCAGCTCCAAATGGACCGGACACTGACATTATGCACGACAACAAGAGGTGGGGTCTTGAGATGCAGTGAGATAAACCCCAACAAAGAGCCAACAGTTAGATACAACATCCAAAGAGAGCATTAGACAGTAGACTACATTGTCAGCAATGATCATCAGTGGTGATCATTGATCAAATAAAAGGAGTTAGGAGACACTAAAAAATAATAGGTTGCACTATATTTCTGTTCATTTGACAGATATAAAGGTTTTTTATATAGCCTAACCAACCATGTTTTGCCAAGTTGAATAAGTTGTCTCTCTTCAGAAGTTGTGCTTTTGATAGCAACACCAAGAGTTCTGTTATATATACATATAGTTTTCGTCCCCATTACGCCTCAAGCATTTGTGCTCTCCCAACAAGCTTGACCTTTGCTGCCCTGCGGAGAACAGGTAACCTCTGTGTGTAACCTGTAGCTCAACTGGTAGAGCACGGCGCTTGTAACGCCAAGGTAGTGGGTTCGATCCCCGGGACCACCCATACACAAAAAAAAATGTATGCACACATGACTGTAAGTCGCTTTGGATAAAAGCGTCTGCTAAATGGCATATTATTATATTATTATTAACCCTTATTGCACATACACAGATTTACAGTAATAAGCGTTTTCATAAGGTGCAAGCTAGCTAGCCTTTGGTCCAGATTTACAAAGCTTCGACACTGATCTCCTTTTACCCAGTGTCTTACTCTTTCTCTATATGTTCTGTCCTCAATGTTTAAGCCCCTTTGGTGAAAAGATGCTGAGTAAATCTGGCCCTGAATTTCACCACTGAAGACGCAACACAAATGATAATACTCACGCTTTCAACAACAATCATGATCCCAGCAGATAAGAGAAACAAACTGCTCGGAAAAGCCAAATCAGCCCAATGTTTTAGCCATACGCTCCCCAATACGATCCCTCTGCACACTGTGACCACATTAACGAGCACACAAGTGATCAGAGGACAGAAGGAAGTCTTGGGTCTGAAGTCCTGCTCCTCCCCGTGAGGCCTCTCCTGGCCGCTACCTGCTAATCGGGTCTCTCTCTCTCCCTGTCTCCCTCCCTCTATTTCTCTCTGTCCTCCCTTCCCCGTGAGGCCTCTTCTTGCCATTGACTGCTAATCGGGTCTCTCTCTCTTGCCCTCCCTCCCTCCCTCCCTCCCTGTGAGGTCTCCTTGCAGGTGTTAGCAGGTGAATTACATAATGTAAAGCCTCTCTAATCGCGAACCTTCAGATCGCTACCCACATCCTGCTGAGGCTTTGGGAAGACACATGACCACACTTCACCTTTGCATAAAGCCAGGGAAGAAAAACTTAAGACGTTTTCAACGGAACGCCACAGGGAGCAAGTGAACATTCATGACTAGGCAGTAGGCATTATCGTTCGCCCTTAGCCTACCCTGTCTATCTGACCAACATCAGAAATCTGAACTGGAGGAGATAGTGAGCTGCAGCGGCAGTGAAATATATATAAGGATATCTCCAGAGAGACTCCACAGAGACTTCAGAGTGACTTCAGAGTGACTTCAGAGAGACTTCAGAGTGACTCCAGAGAGACTTCAGAGAGACTTCAGAGTGACTCCAGAGAGACTTCAGAGTGACTTCAGGGAGACTTCAGAGTGACTCCAGAGACACTTCAGAGTGACTTCAGAGTGACTTCAGAGAGACTTCAGGGAGACTTCAGAGTGACTCCAGAGAGACTTCAGAGAGACTTCAGAGTGACTTCAGAGTGACTCCAGAGAGACTTCAGAGTGACTTCAGAGAGACTCCAGAGAGACTTCAGAGTGATTCCAGAGACTCCAGAAAGACTCCAGAGAGACTCCAGAATGACTCCAGAGTGACTTCAGAAAGACTTCAGAGTGAATTCAGGGATACTTCAGAGTGACTTCCGAGAGACTTCAGAGAAATACTTCAGAATTACTTCAGAGAGACTTCAGAGACTCCAGAGAGACTTCAGAGAGACTTTAGAGAGACTGCAGAGATACTTCAGAGTGACTTCAAAGAGACTTCAGAGTGACTGCCTTTGTTTTTAGTTGCAGACTTCAACAGCTGTAAAAAGGAAAAGGTCTGTGGTCCTCTGTAGCTCAATTGGTAGATCATGGTGCTTGTAACGCCAGGGTAGTGGGTTCGGTCCCCGGGAACACCCATACGTAAAAATGTATGCACACATGACTGTAAGTCGCTTTGGATAAAAGCGTCTGCTAAATGGCTTTTATTATTGTCTGCTGGGTCCCTAGAGACTAATAACACTCCAGCTGTGGGGACATGGAGCCACACAAAGTATGATGTGGTCCTGTGGAAATATTCACATCAACTACCACCTGAATAAATAATAAACCCATTACTCATTAGTTAGGTTTCATATGTATCACAAGATACGGGGCCCCGTGTAGCTCAGTTGGTAGAGCATGGCATTTGCTATGCCAGGGTTGTGGGTTCGATTCCCACGGGGGGCCAGTATGAAAAATGTATGCACTCACAGTTAGTAAGTCGCTCTGGATAAGAGCGTCTGCTAAATGACTAAAATGTAAAATGCAAATGCAAAACTGTAAGGGAACCGAAACGCACTGGGTCATAACAAAGTAATAATACTACAACTTATGCACTACTTCATAACACAGTAATAATACTACAACTTATGCACTACTTCATAACACAGTAATAATACTACAACTTATGCACTACTTCATAACACAGTAATAAAACTACAACTTATACACTACTTCATAACACAGTAATAATACTACAACTTATGCACTACTTCATAACACAGTAATAAAACTACAACTTATACACTACTTCATAACACAGTAATAATACTACAACTTATACACTACTTCATAACACAGTAATAATACTACAACGTATGCACTACTTCATAACACAGTAATAATACTACAACTTATACACTACTTCATAACACAGTAATAAAACTACAACTTATGCACTACTTCATAACACAGTAATAAAACTACAACTTATACACTACTTCATAACATAGTAATAATACTACAACTTATACACTACTTCATAACCCAGTAATAATACTACAACTTATGCACTACTTCATGACACAGTAATAATACTACAACTTATACACTACTTCCCTATAAATAAATAGTAATGGACAGACAGCAGAAGACAAAAGTCACTTCCTGGTTTGTCTGCCAGGCAGTATATATTGATTGACTGTGACCAGGGACTGTAAATACAGGGCTTAGTTACACCATGCTTGGAGGATTATGATGACACTAAAGAGGGTGTTTAGGAAGGACCTCTAGTCATGGTGAGACAGGGTTGGGGGCTCTCAATCTCTTGATTGTTGATTCCTGATGACACTTTGAATGTAAAAGGGTATGCACACATCTGATCAAGAGGCTTTGAGCAGGTCCAAATATGAAGGAATGTCCATCTACCCTATAGTGATGAAAAGACAGGGCTAGGTTCTCCATTTCTCCATCTCTGATCATGCAAGTATACAAGGAGGTAGGATTTATAGGCCTACAGTAGGCAGTGGGTTGGGCAGTATCCAGATTTTCATATCTTCATGCCGTCCTCCTCTCAACCTGGGATTTACGGTATTACCGGTTTAGTACACAAGAGGATGCTAATAACGCCCCCCAAAAAAGCCCAATGGGCATCTATTACCAGATGCCTAACAAAATTAGCACAAGTACTAGCATATTTCTATAGAGGCTGCTCACTAAATGTGCTAACCAGCTCAAACGAAAAATAAACTAATTGCAAAGACAGGCGATCCAGGTCATAAAGTTATACATATATAGGTAGGAGCTACCGAATGTCATGTTTGGTGATGTTGGACATTTACAAGCAAACGTGAATCAGACACATTGTGCAAATGAACAAGGTTTTGATGCAGCTTGGAGGAAGACCAGTACTGGCTCTGGAGCAGCAGCTTGGAGGAAGACCAGTACTGGCTCTGGAGCAGCAGCTTCTCTGGAGGAAGAACAGTACTGGCTCTGGAGTAGCAGCTTGGAGGAAGACCAGTACTGGCTCTGGAGCAGCAGCTTGTCTGGAGGAAGACCAGTACTGGCTCTGGAGCAGCAGCTTGTCTGGAGGAAGAACAGTACTGGCTCTGGAGTAGCAGCTTGTCTGGAGGAAGACCAGTACTGGCTCTGGAGCAGCAGCTTGTCTGGAGGAAGAACAGTACTGGCTCTGGAGTAGCAGCTTGTCTGGAGGAAGAACAGTACTGGCTCTGGAGCAGCATGTGTACAAGCTGTGTCTGTGTGGAGTCTGGAGTCGCTAGGGCAACGGGCCTGCCTGCTCTGCTTGGGGTCGCTAGGGCAACGGGCCTGCCTGCTCTGCTTGGAGTCGCTAGGGCAATGGGCCTGCCTGTTCTGCTTGGAGTCGCTAGGGCAACGGGCCTGCCTGCTCTGCTTGGGGTCGCTAGGGCAACGGGCCTGCCTGCTCTGCTTGGAGTCGCTAGGGCAACGGGCCTGCCTGCTCTGCTCGGAGATGAGGGAGGAGGGGCAGAGAACGGAGAGGAGAGAACGCAAGGAAATGAAGATAGTGGCAGCTGTACAAAAAGCTCCTCCAAAGAGCTTTGACTTCTCTAACAGGTCAGTAAGCTAACACAATTTGATGCCCGTCACCGTATTAATTCAGCCACTTACTTAGATACCTAGCAAGTTAAACCAAATACACAGCTGTACTCACCAGCTCGCTTTCACCAGTTGTGCTATTTACAAACAAACTGGCTCAACTGTTCTAAGGGAACTACAGTAAGCTTCATAATGTAAAATAATGTGACAGGTGAAATGAGGTACGCAATCTGCTTTATCTCCTAACGTATTGCACAAGTTGACAGCAGGGATTAACTTAAAAAGTAGCTACAAATATTCACATTTATTGAAAAACTTCAAAGAACTAGTTTAAAAGGTATTGACGGTATTGAAAAACCATCCCATGGCTATTCCCTGGTATAGGGTATATACAGTATACTACCCAAGCCTACTGGAAGTAGATACATCCCATGGCGTTGTGCTGTCCTGGACGTGTCCTGGATATCCAAGTATGAATGTTTATCAGCAGAAGAGAATCATTTTTAAAAAGTGAAATGATTGAATAAATTCAACTCAATCAATGCTTCATTAGCAGTTAATTGGTTGTTTTAAGTATTGTCTACCTTATTAGATATGTCAGCAAACTATGATCTAACTAACAGTACTCAAAGACAAAACGTCAGTTCAACACAACAGCAATGGCCACCATCGAGACTTAAGTAACTGAATAAGTCATTCAACTAATTGAATAAGTAGACAAATCTCTGCCAATCTAGCGGTTGCATCACAGAAAACAGTTCGCCTACATTTGACCAGCAGACAGGTTTCACTGTTACACCTCTCTCTATAACCCTAACCAGCAGGAACACCATGATATTTAGCAACATTGATTGGACTAAATTGTTTTTGGTATTCTTAAACTTGTTTTCAGTTAATTAAACTAAGCATATATAGCCTTGTTGATTTGATGATGTTTAAATGTTTAAGTTGAACTGGTTCTGGAACAGTGGAGGCAGGGCTCCTGTTGTCTTTGTGCTGACTTGCGGTAACTCAGTCAATCAGTAGTTGTTTAGTAAACTGTTGAAAACATTAACTTGCTTCACCGTGCTGCAGGTGATATAACTGTTTGTTACATGCAATATCTGCTTTGTGGACTTCACCGGACAGATGTTTCTCTTCGGTTTTGTGATGAAACAAACGTATGTGTAGTTGAATTTATTCCTCCACTGTGTGACTTGTTGTCTTCTTGTTGTCACGGCCTTATTGTACATTACCGGTCAAAAGTTTAGAACACCTACTCATTGAAGGGATTTTCTATATTTTTTAGTATTTTCTACATTGTAAAATAATAGTGAAAACATCAAAACTATGAAATAACACATATGGAATCATGTAGTAACCATAAAAGTGTTAAACAAATCAAAATATATTTTATATTTGAGATTCTTCAAATAGCCACCCTTTGCCTTGATGACAGCTTTGCACACTCTCTGCATTCTCTCAACCAGCTTCACCTGGAATGTTTTTCCAACAGTCTTGAAGGAGTTCCCACATATGCTGAGCACTTTTGGCTGCTTTTCATTCACTCTGCATTCCGACTCATCCCAAACCATCTAAATTGGGTTGAGGTCGGGGGATTGTGGAGGCCAGGTCATCTGATGCAGAACTCCATCACTTTCCTTCTTGGTAAAATAGCCCTTACACAGCCTGGAGGTGTGTTGGGTCATTGTCCTGTTGAAAAACAAATGATAGTCCCACTAAGCCCAAACCAGATGGGATGGCGTATCACTGCAGAATGCTGTGGTAGCTATGCTGGTTAAGTGTGCCTTGAATTCTAAATAAACCACAGACAGTGTCAACAGCAAAGCACCCCCACACCATAACACCTCCTCCTCCATGCTTTACGGTGGGAACTACACATGCAGAGATCATCCGTTCACCCACACGCATCTCACAAAGACACGGCGGTTGGAACCAAAAATCTCAAATTTGCTCGTTCGTTTTCCCAGTTCCCAATTCCGAGTTCCCAGTTGTTTTGAACGCGGCATTAATGTTCAGAGGCAGATGGCAGGGTATTATTCCCTTTGACCCCTGAATGCATTCGGTCACATGACAGCCAAATCAACTGTTCGATTTCACTTACCGGCATGTCAACTGAGCCTGGATCACAGTCAAACGGATTGGGAAGTAGATCCCAAAGTGCCTTTCCAAGAGCTGGAGGTGAGCAGCCATCACTCGTGTGGGACACTTATTGATGCTGTTTTCTGTTAGGAAACCTGCACAGCCGAGGGAAGGGGGCATGGTTCGCTTTTGAAAGACTCTCTCTCCAAAAGGAATTATTTCCTCTAAATCCACTGATTCGGTCACTCATCTGTAGAATGTTTTTGTATTTCACCTGCATGCTTGTGTTCAGTTCATTCAGTGTCCCAAAAATGTATGTTACATAGGCAAGGAGACACATTTTATTTTCATTACACAGAAAGTCAACCAAGTCTGTTTTTTTTTTTTTTTACATCCATTGTGAATGATAACAGTTCCTCTCTCAATGCAAAAAATCTTTCAAACACACCTCCTTGATAATTATGATAATAATATTTCATACCAATCCTTAGTATGAAATAGAACATTGTTATGCTCTGAGACCATATCTCCACATAGTTTTGTGAACAGGTGTGCGCGATGTAGTTTACAATCGAAGTTACCTGCTGCAGTATATCTCAGAGTTCTGTGCTCAGCTCATTTGCCGCCAGTTGCTCTCGGTGTATCCATTATAGCTCAGTGGGTGTATCATATAATGCGTCCGTATGGCAGAAGGAGACACACTCATGACTAGAGTGCAGAGGCCTGCCCGCCATCCCGTGATAGATGGAGACCCATCTGTGCAAAAGCCCACCATTCGATCCCATGGAATCCATTTTTCCGTCAACATATTGTGGTCCTCTGTAGCTCAGCTGGTAGAGCACGGCGCTTGTAACGCCAAGGTAGTGGGTTCGATCCCCGGGACCACCCATACACACACAAAAAAAATGTATGCACGCATGACTGTAAGTCGCTTTGGATAAAAGCGTCTGCTAAATGGCATATTATTATAGCCACGCAGCACACTGAACATCCCCAGTGCCGTTTCATGCTCGGGAATCGTGAGACAGAACAATATGTCTTCGTGAATAGCGTCCCCCCGACATGTAGCGAATAAAAGTCAATGCATGGGCATCTCTGCCCTCACAGCTAACGTCCATCTGGAGAGCATAAGGTGGGGAGTTTGAGTCGTTCAGTCAGTTTCCTTTGAGAAGCTCCGACGCGACATGCATCAAGCCACACCCATCTCATTAGGGCACCCATCTCATTAGGGCACCCATCTCATTAGCACACCCATCTCATTAGGACACCCATCTCATTAGGACACCCATCTCATTAGGACACCCATCTCATTAGGACACCCATCTCATTAGGACACCCATCTCATTAGGGCACCCATCTCATTAGGACACCCATCTCATTAGGACACCCATCTCATTAGGGGTGGTGAAATAAGAGAAATGATGTCAGACTCACTTGCAATTGACTGTCATAGACCCACATTAAAAGCATGTGATGGTGAGGTGAGAATACAATCAGAAATACTGTTAGAATGTTTTCTTCAATTGACTGCCATAGCCCCAAATCAGAAAGAAACATTGGCTGTATATGACATAATTTCTTTCACATGGTTGAGGTCGTGAGAATTCAAAATATTACAAATGAGGTCGTGGGCCAAAGAGTTTGGGAACCCCTGGTGTAGATGTATTCAGCCCTGACTCGTGGGAGAAAGAGATCCCTTGTTGAGCTTCACTGGTGAGTCAGAGGAACTGCTGTTGACGTCTTCCACCCACGTTCTCTAAGAGGGCTTTCCTGAACCAAGCACCCCTCCCCCAACGCACTGCTGGAAGACTTGAGGGAAAACACAACCCAGACAGGCAACTGCATGAAAGACTAAATGCATAGGGCGGCATATATAACGTGTCTCTACACAATGTGTGTCTAAACAAACTGTTGGCCATCTTTGCTGCAGAGTATGAAGCCTGAAGTTTGAAGGTGTGACGAGAAGTTCTTGTAACCAACCTGCTCAAATCAAATGTAGCTATTAGACTTTAATATAGGGATCCATCATCATCCACATACAGTAAAAAAAACATGTTCCAATGTCCCATGTTCCAAATATTTTCCATCATGTCCCATGTTCCAAACGTGTTCCATCATGTTCCATGTTCCAACGATGTTCCATCATGTTCCGTGTTCCACATTTTTTTCACCATGTTCCGTGTTCAAAAAATGTTTCACCATGTTCCGTGTTCCAAAAATGTTTCACCATGTTCCGTGTTCCAAAAATGTTTCACCATGTTCCGTGTTCCAAAAATGTTTCACCATGTTCCATGTTCCAAACATCCTCCATCCATGCACCCGTGGTCCAGGCTAACCCAGGGTGAGTCAGAGCCCTAGCAGGAGGGCCTGGGGCTAAGTCTTTTAGCACACACATTAGCACTGACACCTGGGCTGAGCTCTGCCTCTGCCCCCCCCTCCACCTCCACCTCCACCTCCATCCAGCCCGCCATCCGTCACTGCTAATTACATCAGATCGAGCTATGCAGCTCTTCTCGGCAACCAAGCCTTGGTTAGTGTCACGATCGTCTAGGAGTGAAGGAGACCAAAGCGCAGCGCGTTGAACGAACATGACTTTAATTGAAAAACACCGAAATACAAAACAAAAGACGACTCGTGAAGTCCACAGTACAACGACTGAAACACGGAACAAAAACCCACAAACCAAGGAGAAACCACACAGTTTAAATATGGCTCCCAATCAGAGATAACGAGCCGAACAGCTGACACTCGTTACCTCCGATTGGGAGTCACATGACTAATCAAACACAATCACCCAACATAGAAATGAACAACTAGAATCCCCAACATAGAAATACACCCAAACAATGAAAATGAACAACCCTGGCTCAATAATCAAAGTCCATGGAGCCAGAGTGTCACAGTACCCCCCCCTAAAGGTGCGCACTCCGGGCGCACCAGCCTACAGTCTAGGGGAGGGTCTGGGTGGGCGTCTGTCCATGGTGGCGGCTCTGGCCCAGGTCGTGGTCCCCACCCCACCTTAGTCACTATCCGCTTCCGTAGCCCCCTCCACCTGACCACCCCCCAACTAAACCCCACTGGATTAAGGGGCGGCACCGGACTAAGGGGCAGCACCGAACTAAGGGGCAGCACCGGACTAAGGGACAGTACCTGACTAAGGGGCAGCACCGGCCTGAGGGGCAGCACCGGACTGAATGGCGGATCCTGGCTGGCTGGCTCTGGCGGATCCTGGCTGGACGGCTCTGGCGGATCCTGGCTGGCGGAAGGCTCTGGCTGATCCTGTCTGGCAGAAGGCTCTGGCTGATCCTGTCTGGCGGAAGGCTCTGGCTGATCCTGTCTGGCGGAAGGCTCTGGCTGATCCTGTCTGGCGGAAGGCTCTGGCTGATCCTGTCTGGCGGAAGGCTCTGGCTGATCCTGTCTGGCGGAAGGCTCTGGCTGATCCTGTCTGGCGGAAGGCTCTGGCTGATCCTGTCTGGCGGAAGGCTCTGGCTGATCCTGTCTGGCGGAAGGCTCTGGCTGATCCTGTCTGGCGGAAGGCTCTGGCTGCTCCTGTCTGGCGGAGAGCTCTAGCGGCTCCGATCTGGCGGACGGCTCTGAAGGCTCATGGCAGACGGGCGGCTTTGCAGGCTCAGTACAGACGGGCAGTTCCTGCGGCGCTTGGCAGACGGACAGTTCAGACGGCGTTGGGCAGACGGGCAGTTCAGACAGCGTTGGGCAGACGGGCAGTTCAGACGGCGTTGGGCAGACGGACAGTTCAGGCCCCGTTGGGCAGACGGCAGACTCTGGCCGTCTGAGGCGCATCGTAGGCCTGGTGCGTGGTGCCGGAACAGGAGGTACCGGGCTGAGGACACGCATCTCAGGGCTAGTGCGGGGAGAAGCAACAGGGCATGCTGGACCCTGGGGACGCACCGTAGGCCTGATGCGTGGTGCCGGAACTGGAGGTACCGGGCTGAGGACACGCATCTCAGGGCTAGTGCGGGGAGAAGCAACAGGGCATGCTGGACCCTGGGGACGCACCGTAGGCCTGATGCGTGGTGCCGGAACTGGAGGTACCGGGCTGAGGACACGCATCTCAGGGCTAGTGCGGGAAGCAGCAACAGGGCATGCTTGGCCCTGGGGACGCACCGTAGGCCTGATGCGTGGTGCCGGAACTGGAGGTACCGGGCTGAGGACACGCATCTCAGGGCTAGTGCGGGGAGAAGCAACAGGGCATGCTGGACCCTGGGAACGCACATAAGGGCTAGTGCGGAGAGCAGCAACAGGACGCACAGAACTCGGGAGACACACAGGAGGCTTGGGGCGTGGTGTAGGCACTGGTGGGAAAGGGCTGGCGACGCGCACCGTATCCCTGGTGCGAGTGGCCGGAACAGGCCGGGCCGGGCTGGCGAAGCGCACCGTATCCCTGGTGCGAGTGGCCGGAACAGGCCGGGCTGGGCTGGCGAAGCGCACCGTATCCCTGGTGCGAGTGGCCGGAACAGGCCGGGCTGGGCTGGCGAAGCGCACCGTATCCCTGGTGCGAGTGGCTGGAACAGGCCGGGCTGGGCTGGCGAAGCGCACCGTATCCCTGGTGCGAGTGGCCGGAACAGGCCGGGCCGGGCTGGCGAAGCGCACCGTATCCTTGGTGCGAGGGGTCGTAACAGGCCGGACCGTACTGGAGGCACACACCACTGGCTCTACCCCGGGAACTGGAACGGGCCGGACCGGACTGGTAATACACCCCAGTACCACTCGCCGTGCCCCTACATCTCCTTTCCCTACTTTGGCCAGTGACCCCCGTAACCTGGTGGCCTCTTGAATTCGCCCCTTCTCTGCCTCCGTTAGCCCCGTCGTCCAAGCCATGTGCCCCCCCCAAAAAACTTTTTGGGGTTGCCTCTCGTCCTTCCAACGATGATGGCCCTGCTGACGCCGTTGCTCCTCTCGCCGTCGCCTCTCCACCGTTTCGCTCCATGGATGGCGATCCATCCCATCCAGGATCTCCTCCCAAGTCCAGGACCCCTTTCCGTCCAAAATCTCCTCCCATGTCCAGGAAGCCTTTGGAGCTGGGTCCTGTTGCCGCTTGACACGCTGCTTGGTCCTTTGATGGTGGGTTTTTCTGTCACGATCGTCTAGGAGTGAAGGAGACCAAAGCGCAGCGCGTTGAACGAACATGACTTTAATTGAAAAACACCGAAATACAAAACAAAAGACGACTCGTGAAGTCCACAGTACAACGACTGAAACACGGAACAAAAACCCACAAACCAAGGAGAAACCACACAGTTTAAATATGGCTCCCAATCAGAGATAACGAGCCGAACAGCTGACACTCGTTACCTCCGATTGGGAGTCATATGACTAATCAAACACAATCACCCAACATAGAAATGAACAACTAGAATCCCCAACATAGAAATACACCCAAACAATGAAAATGAACAACCCTGGCTCAATAATCAAAGTCCATGGAGCCAGAGTGTCACAGTTAGCTTTCAGCATGGCTATGTTGGTCACACCTTGAGGTTGAAGGTTAAACATGGAAGACCAAATATTGGACCAGGGCCCGTATGCATCAAGCATCTGAGAGTATGAGGGCTGATCTAGGATCAGGTCCATGCTGATCACATGATCTTAAACAAATCATTCAAATGGAGAAAAAAAAACGGATCCTAGATCAGCACTCCTTCTCCAAGATGTTTTATGAACACAGGGCCCAAGTCTCTCTTTGGATCAGGTCTATCTTGCAAGATCATTTATCCAAATGAAAGTACTAACCTGAATGAATGGGACCGTTAGTCAATGGGACCGTTAATTAGGGTTCGGACAAATCAACCCTTTATTAAAGGATTTAGACAAATCCGGCCTACTCCCCTTCCTGACCGCATCACTGTGGCAACGAGGCAGGCTAGTGGTCAGCATGAGGTTTACAGCATGCTACAAAAAGGAATCAAATAGAAAAGTAAATAATACAATATAACTTTATTGTCCATCCAGGACGGACATTTTTCATTAGCATCACCTTACAAGAGTTCATCTCCTGCGTGACTGATGCATAGATATGACCTGTTGTTAACTACTGCACTGAGACCAGGCAAGCCAGAGCTCAGCATCAGGTCAGACAGGGGAACCAGAGAGTTGGTTGACTAGGAGCAGGCAAGCCAGAGCTCAGCATCAGGTCAGACAGGGGAACCAGAGAGTTGGTTGACTGGGACCAGGCAGGGTCTCCCCAGAGAGTTGGTTGACTGGGACCAGGCAGGGTCTCCCCAGAGAGTTGGTTGACTAGGACCAGGCAGGGTCTCCCCAGAGAGTTGGTTGACTAGGACCAGGCAGGGTCTCCCCAGAGAGTTGGTTGACTGGGACCAGGCAGGGTCTCCCCAGAGAGTTGGTTGACTGGGACCAGGCAGGGTCTCCCCAGAGAGTTGGTTGACTAGGACCAGGCAGGGTCTCCCCAGAGAGTTGGTTGACTAGGACCAGGCAGGGTCTCCCCAGAGAGTTGGTTGACTAGGACCAGGCAGGGTCTCCCCAGAGAGTTGGTTGACTAGGACCAGGCAGGGTCTCCCCAGAGAGTTGGTTGACTAGGACCAGGCAGGGTCTCCCCAGAGAGTTGGTTGACTAGGACCAGGCAGGGTCTCCCCAGAGAGTATACATACACTGAGTGTACAAAACATTCCATGACAGACTGACCAGGTGTACTAAACATTCCATGACAGACTGACCAGGTGAATCCAGGTGAAAGCTATGATCCCCTATTGATATCACCTACAGTATTAAATCCACTTCAATCAGTGTAGATGAAGGGGAGGATTTTTAAGCTTTGAGACAATTGAGACATGGATTGTGTATGTGTGCCATTCAGAGGGTGAATGGGCAAGACAAAATATTTAAGTGCCTTTGAACGGGGGTATGGTAGTAGGTGCCAGGCGCACCGGTTTGTGTCAAGAACTGCAACGCTGCTGGGTTTTTCACGCTCAACAGTTTCCCATGTCTATCAAGAATGGTCCACCACCCAAAGGACATCCAGTCAACTTGACACAACTGTGGGAAGCATTGCAGTCGACATGGGCCCAGCATCCCTGTGGAAAGCTTTCGACACCTTGTAGAGTCCATGCCCCCGACGAATTGAAGCTGTTCTGAGGGCGAAAGAGCGGTGCAACTCAATATTAGGAAGGTGTTCTTAATGTTTTGTCCACTCAGTGTAGATGTCAGGTAGGGA
Organism: Coregonus lavaretus; assembly: GCF_964263955.1. Taxonomy (NCBI): domain Eukaryota; kingdom Metazoa; phylum Chordata; class Actinopteri; order Salmoniformes; family Salmonidae; genus Coregonus; species Coregonus lavaretus. The sequence goes on along the minus strand of NW_028163959.1, from coordinate 187,542 downwards.
ACCCCTCACCTCTTAATCCACTAAAACCATTTACACAAGACAGTGTTAGAGCAGAGTGCATCTTCACTGTGAGTCCTTAATAAATAAACCCCTTAGAGTCTAACATAATACAACATCCCCAGCAAAATCTGTCTGTTTAAGCAAAAAAAATAATTGCATGAGCTGCGTGTCAATCCACCGTATCCGCCTATGTTGCATCTTCAGCATCTGCAGTGGAAGGGGGCAGAGCTACAGCGGTGTTTGTCAGACCAGGAGACATCCGGTATAATTGGTCTTCTCACGAAAACGTCTGATGTCGGTACCGTCATGTGCCAACTTCTGTCTGCAGCGTCCGACCGTTTGGGCTACAAACTACACCGAACACAAATATAAACGCAACATGCAACAATTTCAAAGATATTACTGAGTTACAGTTCATAGAAGGAAATCAGTCAATTGAAATGAATTCATTAGGCACTAATCTATGGGAGCCAGGACCACCCACTTGGGGAGCCAGGCCCAGCCAATCAGAATGAGTTTTTCCCCACAAAAGGGATTCATTACAGACAGAAATACCCTCAATACCGTAGCAACATAGCTCTATACTGTAGCAACATAGCTCTATACTGTAGCAACGTAGTTCTGTACTGTAGCGACATAGCTCAATACTGAAGCAACGTAGCTCTATACTGTAGCAACGTAGCTCTATACTGTAGCAACGTAGCTCTATACTGTAGCAACGTAGCTCTATACTGTAGCAACGTAGCTCTATACTGTAGCAACGTAGCTCTATACTGTAGCAACGTAGCTCTATACTGTAGCAACGTAGCTCTATACTGTAGCGACATAGCTCAATACTGAAGCAAAGTAGCTTTATACTGTAGCAACATAGCTCAATACTGTAGCAAATGATGTACAACATAGCTCAATACTGTAGCAGCATAGCTCAATACTGTAGCAGCATAGTTCTATACTGTAGCAACGTAGCTCTATACTGTTGCAACGTAGCTCTATACTGTAGCAACATAGCTCTATACTGTAGCAACGTAGCCCTATACTGTAGCAACGTAGCTCTATACTGTAGCAACATAGCTCTATACTGTAGCAACGTAGCTTTATACTGTAGCAACATAGCTTTATACTGTAGCAACGTAGCTGTATACTGTAGCAACGTAGTTCTATACTGTAGCAACATAGCTCTATACTGTAGCAACGTAGCTGTATACTGTAGCAACGTAGTTCTATACTGTAGAAACATAGCTTTATACTGTAGCAACGTAGCTCTATACTGTAGCAACGTAGTTCTGTACTGTAGCGACATAGCTCTATACTGAAGCAACGTAGCTCTATACTGTAGCAACGTAGCTCTATACTGTAGCAACGTAGCTCTATACTGTAGCAACGTAGCTCTATACTGTAGCAACGTAGCTCTATACTGTAGCAACGTAGCTCTATACTGTAGCAACGTAGCTCTATACTGTAGCAACGTAGCTCTATACTGTAGCGACATAGCTCAATACTGAAGCAAAGTAGCTTTATACTGTAGCAACATAGCTCAATACTGTAGCAAATGATGTACAACATAGCTCAATACTGTAGCAGCATAGCTCAATACTGTAGCAGCATAGTTCTATACTGTAGCAACGTAGCTCTATACTGTTGCAACGTAGCTCTATACTGTAGCAACATAGCTCTATACTGTAGCAACGTAGCCCTATACTGTAGCAACGTAGCTCTATACTGTAGCAACATAGCTCTATACTGTAGCAACGTAGCTCTATACTGTAGCAACATAGCTTTATACTGTAGCAACGTAGCTGTATACTGTAGCAACGTAGTTCTATACTGTAGCAACATAGCTCTATACTGTAGCAACGTAGCTGTATACTGTAGCAACGTAGTTCTATACTGTAGAAACATAGCTTTATACTGTAGCAACGTAGCTGTATACTGTAGCAACGTAGTTCTATACTGTAGCAACATAGCTCTATACTGTAGCAACGTAGCTCTATACTGTAGAAACATAGCTTTATACTGTAGCAACGTAGCTGTATACTGTAGCAACGTAGCTGTATACTGTAGCAACGTAGTTCTATACTGTAGCAACATAGCTCTATACTGTAGCAACGTAGCTCTATACTGTAGCAACGTAGCTCTATACTGTAGCAACGTAGCTCTATACTGTAGCAACGTAGCTCAATACTGTAGCAACGTAGCTCTATACTGTAGCAACGTAGCTCTATACTGTAGCAACGTAGCTCTATACTGTAGCAACATAGCTCAATACTGTAGAAACGTAGCTCTATACTGTAGCAACGTAGCTCTATACTGTAGCAACGTAGCTCTATACTGTAGCAACGTAGCTCTATACTGTAGCAACGTAGCTCAATACTGTAGCAACGTAGCTCAATACTGTAGAAACGTAGCTCTATACTGTAGCAACGTAGCTCTATACTGTAGCAACATCTGAATATTTGAGGACTGTGTTATTTTAAGCCACGTTGGTGTTTTATTTCAGTTGGAAAAACAAAACATTGGCCTAATTCTATACACAGTGATGAATGGCATCAGCAGCATTTTTTAAAGACTGAATTACAATAGGTATAGGATGGGTATGGATCTGCTGATGCTTAAACAATGAGATATAACAGTGTGGGTAACAAGATTTGGTACAGGACAACTGGTGTGAGAGAGAGGGGGAGGTGAGAGAGAGGGGAGAGAGAGCTAGAAAGAGTGAGAGAGATGGAGAGAGGGGGAGATGAGAAAGAGAGATGGAGAGAGAACGAGCAAGAGTGAGAGAGATGGAGAGAGAGGGGGGGGGGGTGATGAGAGAGAGAGATGAGAGAGAGCGAGAAAGAGTGAGAGAGATGGAGAGAGAGAGGGGGGGTGAGAGAGAGAGAGAGAGAGAGAGAGAGAGAAAGAGTGAGAGAGATGGAGAGAGAGAGAGAGAGAGAGAGAGAGAGAGAGAGAGAGAGAGAGAGAGAGAGAGAGAGAGTATGTTTTCTCCCTGTGATTGCGCCTGCCAACATGAAGACGTCTGACAAAGGAAGCACCTTTGAAGGCTAACAAATCCTATTAGCAGGATCTAGAGTCTTTCTAACGGAACAAGGAACACGGAACAGACTCTTCAGAGGGTTCTAGGTGTTCCATGTATTACGGATTATAATCATTCACATTCTGGCAACTGGCCTATATCTGATTACATCAGCATTAAAACCACACTCCTTGGTAACAATAGACAAATCAGGAATACAATGAATGCCTCCTTATGATAATAGCTAACTCAATCAATCAATCAATCACATTTTATTAATAAAGCCCTTTTTACATCAGCAGATGTCGCAAAGTGCTATAAAGAAACCCAGCCTAAAACCCCAAACAGCAAGCAATGCAGATGTAGAAGCACGGTGGCTAGGAAAAACTCCATAGAAAGGCAGAAACCTAGGAAGACACCTAGAGTGGAACCAGGCTCTGAGGGGTGGCCAGTCCCCTTCTGGCTGTGCCGGGTGGAGATTCTAACAGTACATTGCAATTAAGGCCAGATTTTTCTCCAAGATGTTCAAACGTTCATAGATGACCAGCAGGGTCAAATAACTACCCGGTGTTGATGTAGACACAAGCATGTTGAAGTATGATGTGTTAGTAAAACAAGTTGAACCCCATTGCAATTTCATCTTGCAATGTCAAGTTCAAATTGACTTGATTAGCTTAATCATCGTTAAAAACAGATTAGTAAGATTGTACAATATTATGAATTCATACAGTCACAAATAGGCTAGAAGAAACATAACTTTCAAATCAAAGAGCTGTAGAAAACAGACTTCCTCCAACTTAAGTTATTATCTGAAAACAGATATCCCTCCTCTCTCAACCTTCCACCTCCCAACCCCTCCTCTCTCAACCCCCCACCTCCCAGCCCCTTCTCTCTCAACCCTCCACCTCCCAACCCCTCCTCTCTCAACCCCCCACCTCCCAACCCCTTCTCTCTCAAGCCTCCACCTCCCAACCCCTCCACCTCCCAACCCCTCCTCTCCCAACCCCTCCACCTCCCAACCCCTCCACCTCCCAACCCCTCCTCTCTCAACCCCTCCACCTCTAAACCCTCCTCTCTCAATCCTCCACCTCCCAACCCCTCCACCTCCCAACCCCTCCTCTTTCAACCCCTCCACCTCCCAACCCCTCCTCTCTCAATCCTCCACCTCCCAACCCCTCCACCTCCCAACCCCTCCTCTTTCAACCCCTCCTCTCCCAACCCCTCCACCTCCCAACCCCTCCACCTCCCAACCCCTCCACCTCCCAACCCCTCCTCTTTCAACCCCTCCTCTCCCAACCCCTCCACCTCCCAACCCCTCCACCTCCCAACCCCTCCTCTTTCAACCCCTCCTCTTTCAACCCCTCCACCTCCCAACCCCTCCTCTTTCAACCCCTCCACCTCCCAACCCCTCCTCTCCCAACCCCTCCACCTCCCAACCCCTCCACCTCCCAACCCCTCCACCTCCCAACCCCTCCTCTTTCAACCCCTCCTCTCCCAACCCCTCCACCTCCCAACCCCTCCACCTCCCAACCCCTCCTCTTTCAACCCCTCCTCTTTCAACCCCTCCACCTCCCAACCCCTCCTCTTTCAACCCCTCCACCTCCCAACCCCTCCTCTCCCAACCCCTCCACCTCCCAACCCCTCCACCTCCCAACCCCTCCACCTCCCAACCCCTCCTCTTTCAATCCCTCCTCTCCCAACCCCTCCACCTCCCAACCCCTCCTCTCTCAGCCCTCCACCTCTCATCCACCTCTCCTACCTGGGCAGACAGAGACGCTGAACACCTGAAGACTCTTCCTCTCCTATGTCCTGTCTTCACAAGATCTCTGTCTCTCTCTCTCTCTCTTTCTCTCTCTTTCTCCCTCCTTGGAGGGTGAATGCAGCAGCAAAATATGATAAGTGAAAGAGACAGATAGACAGATGTTACATGGAGGACAGGGTGGATGGTGGTGGATGTTACATGGAGGACAGGGTGGATGGTGGTGGATGTTACATGGAGGACAGGGTGGATGGTGGTGGATGTTACATGGAGGACAGGGTGGATGGTGGTGGATGTTACATGGAGGACAGGGTGGATGGTGGTGGATGTTACATGGAGGACAGGGTGGATGGTGGTGGATGTTACATGGAGGACAGGGTGGATGGTGGTGGATGTTACATGGAGGACAGGGTGGATGGTGGTGGATGTTACATGGAGGTGATAGACAGGGTGGATGGTGGTGGATGTTACATGGAGGACAGGGTGGATGGTGGTGGATGTTACATGGAGGACAGGGTGGATGGGGGTGGATGTTACATGGAGGACAGGGTGGATGGTGGTGGATGTTACATGGAGGTCGTAGAAAGGGTGGATGGTGGTAGATGTTACATGGAGGACAGGGTGGATGGTGGTGGATGTTACATGGAAGAAATAGACAGGGTGGATGGTGGTGGATGTTACATGGAAGAAATAGACAGGGTGGATGGTGGTGGATGTTACATGGAGGACAGGGTGGATGGTGGTGGATGTTACATGGAGGACAGGGTGGATGGTGGTGGATGTTACATGGAGGACAGGGTGGATGGTGGTGGATGTTACATGGAGGACAGGGTGGATGGTGGTGGATGTTACATGAAGGTCGTAGAAAGGGTGGATGGTGGTGGATGTTACATGGAGGACAGGGTGGATGGTGGTGGATGTTACATGGAGGACAGGGTGGATGGTGGTGGATGTTACATGGAGGACAGGGTGGATGGTGGTGGATGTTACATGGAGGACAGGGTGGATGGTGGTGGATGTTACATGGAGGACAGGGTGGATGGTGGTGGATGTTACATGGAGGACAGGGTGGATGGTGGTGGATGTTACATGGAGGACAGGGTGGATGGTGGTGGATGTTACATGGAGGACAGGGTGGATGGTGGTGGATGTTACATGGAGGACAGGGTGGATGGTGGTGGATGTTACATGGAGGACAGGGTCGATGGTGGTGGATGTTACATGGAGGACATGGACAGGGTCGATGGTGGTGGATGTTACATAGAGGACAGGGTGGATGGTGGTGGATGTTACATGGAGGACAGAGTGGATGGTGGTGGATGTTACATGGAGGTCGTAGAAAGGGTGGATGGTGGTGGATGTTACATGGAGGACAGGGTGGATGGTGGTGGATGTTACATGGAGGTGATAGACAAAAAAATTGCTTTTCTTTCGAAAAAACAAGGACATTTCTAAGTGACCCCAAACTTTTGAACGGTAGTGTAAATATATGGATGAGCAATGTCATTATCAGAGCGGCATAGGCTAAGATGCAATAGATAGTATAGAATACAGTATATACATATGAGATGGGGAATGCAAGATATGAAAACATTATTAAGATAGTATAGAATACAGTATATACATATGAGATGGGTAATGCAAGATATGTAAACATTATTTATTAAAGTGGCCAGTGATTTTCAAGTCTGTATGTAGGCAGCAGCCTCTCTGTGCAAGCTATGGCTGCATCATGGATCCTGATATATTGCATGTTAAAAAAGGTGGACTTTGTAGCATTTATTACAATGGTCATAAACTGTACACACAGCACAAACGGAGAAGAAATCTGAGAAAATGTGAATCATTGTGAGTGCAGCAGAACACTTTTTGGGACTTACAGCAGAGGCATTGCCAGAATGTTCCGCCCTCGCAGGCTCCCTGAATTAAATGTGACTGAAGGATGTTTCTTTTTTATATCTGTCTATCTTTGTATTTTGTATGATGTTTTCTTCATCGTTTCCGACAATGGATATTTTTTTAATAGTTCACCACCCAAACAGTAGGGGGGCGGCATGCACCTCTAATGCTTGTTGACGGATCGCCATAATACCACAGTAGAAGAAGAAGAAGAAGAAGAAGAAGAAGAAGAAGAAGAAGAAGAAGAAGAAGAAGAAGAAGAAGAAGAAGAAGAAGAAGAAGAAGAAGAAGAAGAAGAAGAAGAAGAAGAAGAAGAAGAAGAAGAAGCCTTCAGCCTCCCGAGTGGCGCAGTGGTCTAAGGCATTGCATCGCAGTGCTAGCTGTGCCACTAGAGATCCTGGTTCGAATCCAGGCTCTGTTGTAGCCGGCCACGACCGGGAGACCCATGGGGCGGCGCACAATTCGTCCAGGGTAGGGGAGGGAATGGCCGGCAGGGATGTAGCTCAGTTGGTAGAGCATGGCGTTTGCAACGCCAGGGTTGTGGGTTCGATTCCCACGGGAGGCCAGTATGAAAAAATATATAATGTATGCACTCACTATCTGTAAGTTGCTCTGGATAAGAGCGTCTGCTAAATGATGTAAATGTAAGAAGAAGAATGCATCCATTTTTGGACTAAGAGTAAATAATCCAACAAAAAAGAGTGATTGAAACCCACTCCTCCAGGGGGGACTGCAACCTGAACGCAGCACCTTAGACAGCCCACTCCTCCAGGGGAGACTGCAACCTGAACGCAGCACCTTAGACAGCCCACTCCTCCAGGGGAGACTGCAACCTGAACGCAGCACCTTAGACAGCCCACTCCTCCAGGGGGGACTGCAACCTGAACGCAGCACCTTAGACAGCCCACTCCTCCAGGGGAGACTGCAACCTGAACGCAGCACCTTAGACAGCCCACTCCTCCAGGGGAGACTGCAACCTGAACGCAGCACCTTAGACAGCCCACTCCTCCAGGGGAGACTGCAACCTGAACGCAGCACCTTAGACAGCCCACTCCTCCAGGGGGGACTGCAACCTGAACGCAGCACCTTAGACAGCCCACTCCTCCAGGGGAGACTGCAACCAGAACGCAGCACCTTAGACAGCCCACTCCTCCAGGGGAGACTGCAACCTGAACGCAGCACCTTAGACAGCCCACTCCTCCAGGGGAGACTGCAACCTGAACGCAGCACCTTAGATAGCTCGGCCTTCCTGACTTGATAGAAATTTCAGCAATTTAATAGGTCTTTAAATGGTTGTCCAGCTAATATAATCAATAAGCAACTACCATCTGAGCAGAAAATACAAATGTAGCAGCTGAATCTTGTTAAAATCATTCAATACTAGCTTGCTAATGCTAACGTTAGCTGCTATTGCGATTCAATGGCTTAGGCAAAGATGGTTTATAAACTCTGTGGTTTAACTTTAGGCGCTAGTAGCTACTTAGAATGCTAGCAGGCTAGCTAGTTAGCTAAAGTCAGCTTGCCTGAACCAGCGTGGTGAATCCTTGACTTTTCTCGTGTTGTTGTCGTAAATGGCAGCTTTCTGCTGGCTAGTTACCACAATTATTTGACACAAGAGACAATTCTAGCAAGCTGCAACTGTGTGGCCTACGATAGTTTTTATTCTCAAGTCAGAAGAGAAATTACCTCTTGCTCGAGCACAACTCCTAGGGACTCTCTGCCGTTGCGTCAGGTGAGGAACATAAGCTGTAATAAAATGTCACTATTTTCATTTCCCTCTAAAAACCTTTCCAAAACATTTTGAGGGAAGCGGAGCAAAATGAAAAATGCACAATAATCATGATGCCTATAATTTACCAAGCAGTTAAATCCAAGCACCTAGCAGAAATTGGTCAGTACACTAATAATCCTATCGTAAAGGGCAATATAGACTAATAACCCTGTCATATAAAGGGCTATATAGACTAATAACACTGTCATATAAAGGGCTATATAGACTAATAACACTGTCATATAAAGGGCTATATAGACTAATAACACTGTCATAAAGACCATCTAGACTAATAACACTGACCATATAAAGGGCTATATAGACTAATAACACTGACCATATAAAGGGCTATATAGACTAATAACACTGACCATATAAAGGGCTATATAGACTAATAACACTGACCATATCTTGTAATTATAAAGTTTAAAAAGGTGATGTAAGACTTGGGCAAGCGCCCTGCCCTTTTAAAAGTGCAAACGTCCAAAGTAAATATTACTGCAGGTGTCTAGACTCTAGTGTGGTTCAAAAGGTGTTTTAATTCCTCCTCTTCGATGCCAATACAAGCCCATCCCATAAATCACATATTCCCCAAACTTTAAAAACTGGAGAGATTCCCAAACTTAAAAAAAAAAAAAAAAGTGAACTTCAGCAAAATGTGGTATCGAAACTGTACAGATTTTCTTTGCGATCTAAGCCATATTGTAATTAAGCAACCGTTTGCCCTCCTGGTAGCCCTATGATGAACTATTACATAAAACTGTGCAGGCCTACTCTACCTCTGTTCACCCCTGTGCTCATCACAGTCTGGCAAAAAGTACTCAAACAAAGACCTGCAGGTGTATGATCTTAATTTGACCTGATATTGTGACAGCAACAGGATTTAATCGTTTAGTCCATGATGTTGCTTGATCGGAGGTAAGGCTATTAGCTGGACAAAAGTAGGCTACATGAAAAGTGCCACACTGTTAATATAACCTTGTGTTAGCGTGGGTTTTCAGTGAACTCATCTGCAGCGATCAAATTAAGATCTGACATCTGTATGTCACATCCATACGCTAAATTCATCCAGTCCTCATATCCTGGTATGTGGCTGTCAACAACATGGTAGGCTAGGTGCGTGGTTGGAGTGTCCCAACTCCAGGGGCAGGCAGTATGAGTCATCTGATGCTAGTTCTTACAGGACGTGATCCTTCAATCTCAGATATCAACAACATACCCCATGTTCCACACACACACACACACACACACACACACACACACACACACACACACACACACACACACACACACACACAGACACACATACACACACACACACACACACATGCTTGCGCGCACACATGAACACCCGTGTATCTCAGTTGGTAGAGTATGGCGCTTGCAACGCCAGGGTTGTGGGTTCGATTCCCACGGGGGGGGGCCAGTATGAAAAATGTATGCACTCACTAAACTGTAAGTCGCTCTGGATAAGAGCGTCTGCTAAATGACTAAAATGTAAAACACACCCACCTCCTTCAACAACCCCAATGTTCCACACACACACACAACACACACACCTCTTTCTCTGCCTTGGTTTGGTCGGGGGGTGTGGTGGGAGGGAAGGTGGAAATAAAAGCAGTGGCCAGTCCAGTCGTCAAGGACACCTGCTACTGTTCCTCCCTACCGCTGCTCTAGTGTCAACACACAGGTTGTATCCCAAATAACACCCTATTCCTTTTACAGTGCACTACTTTTGACCAGGGTCCATAGAGCTCTGGTCAAAAGTAGGGCACTTTGAAGGGAACAAGGAGCTATTTGGGACGCAGGCTGAGGATCAAGGCTGCGGGAACTCTTTGTGTCATGGGTGTCGTTACTACAGCTCCAGATAAACGCCGCCGGAGGAGATCAGTTGTGTTTTTTGTTTTGCAGGAATTGACTTCATTTGTCGGTCGTCATAACTTTTTACGTTTACATACAAGCCTTTGGAAACGTAAAAAGCTATGATGACTGACAAATCGGTTCCTACATAAACAGTCAGTTGTTTTTTTAACCGAGTGAAGAACGTGATTGAGAATGAATGCGAGTGTTTTTTAAAATTGTATTTGTAAATATTTGTGAAATATTTGTTGTTTCATTTTTTTTTTTTTTTTTTAGGGGGTAGATCAGCTTTAATATTGCAGATAGATTGTAACTTCCATCAATGTAATTGTCTGCATCACTTCCAATCCCCCATGTTTATATATATATATATAAACATGGGGTATAAAATTGTGGCGAGGGCACTCTGCCTGTGTCAACGGACTTTAATATAATATATATAATATATGCCATTTAGCAGACGCTTTTATCCAAAGCGACTTACAGTCATGCGTGCATACATTATTATTATTATTATATATATATATATATATATATATATATATATATATACATATATACATATATACATACACACATATACATACATACACATACATATCCTTTAAAAATATATATATATTCCCCTTTATTACTTTCCAACCCCACCACCCTTTCCCTAATTTGAGTAAATTAGTGAACAACAATGCTTAGGCCTCTACTTCCAGTTTATACTTACTATATACATTTTATGGACAGAGTCAATTTTACAATAATTATATTTTGTTTGTTTTTTCTCCTGAACTTCTTCTACTCTCAACCTCTCCGATCATTTTCATGACGTCCATCCGGTTTGGCTTCTCTGAATGCGAGTGTTAGCTTTATGCGAGCTGTGGTAAAAACTATTAGAGACTTTGGTGTTTTCTGAGTAAATGTACATTATTATATTATTATATATTACATTATTTTGTGAAGGTAATGTCATAATGAATCATTTTTATTGAAGGTTTCTGAGTTTGTTTTACATGTTAATGGTATTGTGTAATATTGTGCTCACGAGCTGGTAAAATGGTGGCGAGGGCACTCTGCCTGTGTCAACGGACTTTAATATAATATATATAATATATGCCATTTAGCAGACGCTTTTATCCAAAGCGACTTACAGTCATGCGTGCATACATTATTATAAAAATGTTTTGTGTATGGGTGGTCCCGGGGATCGAACCCACTACCTTGGCGTTACAAGCGCCGTGCTCCACCAGCTGAGCTACAGATGACCATCTCCCGTCTTTAACGCAGTGCGGGTGCAGAGAGAGACAATTTCACGGTTGCACTACTGTTTTGATGCTGAATGTAATGTTTACCCGTTTCCTACATGTCTAGCAATATTCAGACACATTCAGTTGTTTCTCTCTGTATCTAAAAGGGTTTCTATTGTGTGAACGAGGAAATCTACTGTAGTTTAAATGCGCTTATGTTGTGTAACTTCAATTGTACGTGAATTAATTAATTCATGTTTTCATGTCATTACTTATTTGATCCATTGAAATGAATTGAGAAGTAAATATTTTAAATGCTGATTATATATTTCAAATGAGATAACTGAACATGAAAAAGAATATTAGAGAATAAAATAAAGCATTTACATTTACGTCATTTAGCAGACGCTCTTATCCAGAGCGACTTACAAATTGGTGCATTCACCTTATAGCCAGTGGGATAACCACTTTACAATGTTTTTTTTTTTTTTGGGTGGGGGGGTGGGGTTGTGTAAGGGGTGGGTAGAAGGATTACTTTATCCTATCCCAGGTATTCCTTAAAGAGGTGGGGTTTCAAATGTCTCCGGAAGGTGGTGAGTGACTCCGCTGTCCTGGCGTCGTGAGGGAGCTTGTTCCACCATTGGGGTGCCAGAGCAGCGAACAGTTTTCACTGGGCTGAGTGGGAACTGTGCTTCCGCAGAGGTAGGGGAGCCAGCAGGCCAGAGGTGGATGAACGCAATGCCCTCGTTTGGGTGTAGGGACTGATCAGAGCCTGAAGGTACGGAGGTGCCGTTCCCCTCACAGCTCCGTAGGCAAGCACCATGGTCTTGTAGCAGATGCGAGCTTCAACTGGAAGCCAGTGGAGTGTGCGGAGGAGCGGGGTGACGTGAGAGAACTTGGGAAGGTTGAACACCAGACAGGCTGCGGCATTCTGGATGAGTTGTAGGGGATTAATGGCACAGGCAGGGAGCCCAGCCAACAGCGAGTTGCAGTAATCCAGACGGGAGATGACAAGTGCCTGGATTAGGACCTGTGCCGCTTCCTGTGTAAGGCAGGGTCGTACTCTCCGAATGTTGTAGAGCATGAACCTACAGGATCGGGTCACCGCCTTGATGTTAGCGGAGAACGACAGGGTGTTGTCCAGGGTCACGCCAAGGCTCTTTGCACTCTGGGAGGAGGACACAACGGAGTTGTCAACCGTGATGGCGAGATCATGGAACAGGCAGTCCTTCCCCGGGAGGAAGAGCAGCTCCGTCTTGCCGAGGTTCAGCTTGAGGTGGTGATCCGTCATCCACACTGATATGTCTGCCAGACATGCAGAGATGCGATTCACCACCTGGTTATCAGAAGGGGGAAAGGAGAAGATTAGTTGTGTGTCGTCTGTGTAGCAATGATAGGAGAGGCCATGTGAGGATATGACAGAGCCAAGTGACTTGGTGTATAGCGTGAATAGGAGAGGGCCTAGAACTGAGCCCTGGGGGACACCAGTGGTGAGAGCACGTGGTGCGGAGACAGCTTCTCGCCAAGCCACTTGGTAGGAGCGACCAGTCAGGTAGGATGCAATCCAAGAGTGAGCCGCGCCGGAGATGCCCAGCTTGGAGAGGGTGGAGAGGAGGATCTGTCAAGCGGCAGAACTGTCAAGACGATAACATTTGTGTCCGTTTCTTCTCTTTGTCACTACGGGCCACCTCGGATTCAATCTGAGGCCAGACACATTTCGGTGTTCGTCTGAGTCAGTGACATCTCTGTAAAATACAACAGAGAGAAAATGAAAGGTTAGTCTACTTCCACCTCCACTGTTATATAATGTACCGTTCACCTTGTACCTCCGTCCCCATTGTGATTTGACAAGCATAAGCATTTTTTCTTCAGATTTGTGTGTTCGACTTAGTGTCAGGTATGCGAGGCTATAATCATTTGTTGTTCTGATTGATTGAAGATCGATCCAATCGCGGTGGTCAATTTTGTAGGGCGGATGATGTGAATGTGTGACTTACATTTGAAAATCTCAAGCCATCGAACAGTTGAACCTCAAAACATTTAGGTGCATTAATGTCTCTGTAAAACACAACGTCGAGAGAAAAGGGAAGGTTAGCCTGGCCTCACACCTGAAGAGGCTGGTGTTAATGTGGGAGGTAGTTCAGTTGTAGGGTGTGTGTGTGTGTGTGTGTGTGTGTGTGTGTGTGTGTGGTGTGTGTGGTGTGTGGTGTGTGTGTGGTGTGTGTGTGTGTGTGTGTGGTGTGTGGTGTGTGTGTGGTGTGTGTGTGTGTGTGGTGTGTGTGGTGTGTGTGTGTGTGTGTGGTGTGTGTGTGGTGTGTGTGTGTGTGTGTGTGGGGTGTGTGGTGTGTGTGGTGTGTGTGTGGTGTGTGTGTGTGTGTGTGTGTGTGATGTGTGGTGTGTGTGGTGTGTGGTGTGTGTGGTGTGTGTGGTGTGTGGTGTGTGTGGTGTGTGTGGTGTGTGTGGTGTGTGGTGTGTGTGGTGTGTGGTGTGTGTGGTGTGTGGTGTGTGGTGTGTGTGGTGTGTGGTGTGTGTGGTGTGTGTGGTGTGTGTGTGTGTGTGTGTGTGTGGTGTGTGTGGTGTGTGGTGTGTGGTGTGTGGTGTGTGTGGTGTGTGTGTGGTGTGTGTGTGTGTGTGTGTGGTGTGTGTGTGTGTGTATGTGTTGTGTGTGGTGTGTGGTGTGTGTGGTGTGTGTGTGTGTGTGTGTGTGGTGTGTGGTGTGTGTGTGTGTGTGTGTGTGTGATGTGTGTGTGGTGTGTGTGTGTGTGTGTGGTGTGTGTGGTGTGTGGTGTGTGTGGTGTGTGTGGTGTGTGGTGTGTGTGGTGTGTGTGGTGTGTGTGGTGTGTGTGGTGTGTGTGGTGTGTGTGTGTGTGTGTGGTGTGTGTGGTTTGTGTGGTGTGTGGTGTGTGTGGTGTGTGTGGTGTGTGTGTGTGTGTGTGTGGTGTGTGTGTGTGTGTGTGTGGTGTGTGTGGTGTGTGTGGTGTGTGGTGTGTGGTGTGTGTGGTGTGTGGTGTGTGTGTGGTGTGTGGTGTGTGTGGTGTGTGTGGTGTGTGTGGTGTGTGTGTGTGTGTGTGTGGTGTGTGTGTGTGTGTGTGTGGTGTGTGTGGTGTGTGTGGTGTGTGTGTGTGTGTGGTGTGTGTGGTTTGTGTGGTGTGTGGTGTGTGTGGTGTGTGTGGTGTGTGTGTGTGTGTGTGTGGTGTGTGTGTGTGTGTGTGTGGTGTGTGTGGTGTGTGTGGTGTGTGGTGTGTGGTGTGTGTGGTGTGTGGTGTGTGTGTGGTGTGTGGTGTGTGTGGTGTGTGTGGTGTGTGTGGTGTGTGTGTGTGTGTGTGTGTGTGGTGTGTGTGTGTGTGTGTGTGTGTGTGTGGTGTGTGGTGTGTGTGGTGTGTGGTGTGTTTGTGTGTGGTGTGTGGTGTGTGTGGTGTGTGTGTGTGTGTGTGTGTGTGTGTGTGTGTGTGTGTGTGTGTGTGTGTGTGGTGTGTGTGGTGTGTGGTGTGTGTGAATCTAAACACTTACATATGCAATCCAAATTACAGAACAGTTGACCAGGTTATGGAACAGTTGACCAGATCATGGAACAGTTGACCAGGTTATGGAACAGTTGACCAGATCATGGAACAGTTGACCAGATCATGGAACAGTTGACCAGATCATGGAACAGTTGACCAGGTTATGGAACAGTTGACCAGGTCATGGAACAGTTGACCAGGTTATGGAACAGTTGACCAGATCATGGAACAGTTGACCAGATCATGGAACAGTTGACCAGATCATGGAACAGTTGACCAGATCATGGAACAGTTGACCAGATCATGGAACAGTTGACCAGATCATGGAACAGTTGACCAGGTCATGGAACAGTTGACCAGGTTATGGAACAGTTGACCAGACCATGGAACAGTTGACCAGATCATGGAACAGTTGACCAGGTTATGGAACAGTTGACCAGGTCATGGAACAGTTGACCAGGTTATGGAACAGTTGACCAGGTTATGGAACAGTTGACCAGGTTATGGAACAGTTGACCAGGTTATGGAACAGTTGACCAGGTTATGGAACAGTTGACCAGGTCATGGAACAGTTGACCAGGTCATGGAACAGTTGACCAGGTTATGGAACAGTTGACCAGGTTATGGAACAGTTGACCAGGTTATGGAACAGTTGACCAGGTTATGGAACAGTTGACCAGGTCATGGAACAGTTGACCAGGTCATGGAACAGTTGACCAGATCATGGAACAGTTGACCAGGTTATGGAACAGTTGACCAGGTTATGGAACAGTTGACCAGGTTATGGAACAGTTGACCAGGTCATGGAACAGTTGACCAGGTCATGGAACAGTTGACCAGATCATGGAACAGTTGACCAGGTTATGGAACAGTTGACCAGGTCATGGAACAGTTGACCAGGTCATGGAACAGTTGACCCACGGGACAAAAAGGAGGCAGTGACGTCTCTGTAAAAGAGAACAGAGAAAGACCAAAAGGAAAGGCTAGTCTTACATTGTTCTACATGCACACAGACCCACACAAAGACCCACACAAAGACCCACACACAGACCCACACACTGACCCACACACAGACCCACACACACGGACCTACAAACATAGAACCACATACACAGACCCACACAGACAGAACTACACACACACAGACCCACACACACAAAACCACACACACAGAACCACACACACAGAACCACACACACAGTCTTGGCACGATGCTCCGAGCAAACAGGTTTTCCTCATCATCTGGCTGTGTTGTGGTGTGGCAGGAGGATGACTAGCCTCATCATCTGGCTGTGTTGTGGTGTGGCAGGAGGATGACTAGCCTCATCATCTGGCTGTGTTGTGGTGTGGCAGGAGGATGACTAGCCTCATCATCTGGCTGTGTTGTGGTGTGGCAGGAGGATGACTAGCCTCAACATCTGCTTCGATAGCTGTTACAAGCTTGCGTTCAAAGGCTGACATGGGGCTTGAGGAGTCAGCTAGTATTTGCCTGGTTGATTGGAGCATCTTCCTCTGTCTGTGAGAGTTCAAGTATCACCTTATCCTCAGCCAACTTTTTTTTCCTAGAGGTAAGCTGCTCTGTGTCAGGTCTCCAGGATTGCTGCTGTCATTCTCGGGCCTGGCTCTCTTTTGTCCTATCTGACCTTCCACCTGACTCTCAAGGTTCTCACTCTGGCTGGCTGAAACTGATGGCCCCACTGGCATGTTGCCACTTTATGAAGGGGTTTAACAAGCCATAATACCACTGTACCGTCAGCGACGGTGTTGACTAGTTAGAAGACTGACAGAGACACAAACGGACTCCAAATACAGTCGGAAGTCGGAAGTTTACATACACTTAGGTTGGAGTCATTAAAACTCGTTTTTCAACCACTCCACAAATGTCTTGTTAACAAACTACAGTTTTGGCAAGTCGGTTAGGGCATCTACTTTGTGCATGACACAAGTAATTTTTCCAACAATTGTTTACAGACAGATTATTTCACTTATAATTCACTGTATCACAATTCCAGTGGGTCAGAAGTTTACATACACTAAGTTGACTGTGCCTTTAAACAGCTTGGAAAATTCCAGAAAATGATGTCATGGCTTTAGAAGCTTCTGATAGGCTAATTGACATCATTTGAGTCAATTGGAGGTGTACCTGTGGATGTATTTCAAGGCCTACCTTCAAACTCAGTGCTTCTTTGCTTGACATCATGGGAAAATCAAAAGAAATCAGCCAAGACCTCAGAAAAATAATTGTAGACCTCCACAAGTCTGGTTCATCCTTGGGAGCAATTTCCAAATGCCTGAAGGTACCACGTTCATCTGTACAAACAATAGTACGCAAGTATAAAAACCATGGGACTACGCAGCCGTCATACCGCTCAGGAAGGAGATGCATTCTGTCTCCTTGAGATGAACCTACTTTGGTACAAAAAGTGCAAAAAGTGCAAATCAATCCCAGAACAACAGCAAAGGACCTTGTGAAGATGCTGGAGGAAACAGGTACAAAGTATCTATATCCACAGTAAAACAAGTTCTATATCGACATAACCTGAAAGGCCGCTCAGCAAGGAAGAAGCCACTGCTCCAAAACTGCCATAAAAAAGTCAGACTACGGTTTGCAACTGCACATGGGGACAAAGATCGTACTTTTTGGAGAAATGTCCTCTGGTTTGATTAAACAAAAACAGAACTGTTTGGCCATAATGACCATCGTTTTGTTTGGAGGAAAAAGGTGATGGCTTGCAAGCCGAAGAACGGGGGTGGCAGCATCATGCTGTGGGGGTGTTTTGCTTCAGGAGGGACTGGTGCACTTCACAAAATAGATGGCATCATGAGGAAGGAAACGTATGTGGATGTATTGAAGCAACATCTCAAGACATCAGTCTGGAAGTTAAGCTTGGTCGCAAATGGGTCTTCCAAATGAACAATGACCCCAAGCATACTTCCAAAGTTGTGGCAAAATGGCTTAAGGACAACAAAGTCAAGGTATTGGAGTGGCCATCACAAAGCCCTGACCTCAGTACTATAGAAAATGTGTGGGCAGAACTGAAAAAGCGTGTGCGAGCAAGGAGGCCTACAAACCTGACTCAGTTACACCAGCTCTGTCAGGAGGAATGGGACAAAATTCACCCAACTTATTGTGGGAAGCTTGAGGAAGGCTACCCAAAACGTTTGACCCAAGTTAAACAATTTAAAGGCAATGCTACCAAATACTAATTGAGTGTATGTAAACTTCTGACCCACTGGGAATGTGATGAAAGAAATAAAAGCTGAATTAAATCATTCTCTCTACTATTATTCTGACATTTCATATTCTTTTATTCTAAAGTGGTGATCCTAACTGACCTAAGACAGGGAATATTTACAAGGATTAAATGTCAGGAATTGTGAAAAACTGAGTTTAAATGTATTTGGCTAAGGTGTATGTAAACCTCCGACTTCAACTGTAGCTAGCTTTTAGCTACTTGAAAAGCAGTTTCTCAATTGAGCTAGCTAGATACATTTGACCTGCTCAATATTTCAAGTATCAACCCAAAAAACGAATTAACTAGCTAACAGTTAAGCCAGTTAGCTAGCTATCTAACTACAAAGCTAACCACTTTGCTAGATAGCTTAGCTAAGAAATTGCCAGCACGTAGCTTACAGTTTCCAGCTAATTGTTTCACATTCAACTGACCAGGTAATCCAATACCAAATCAAATGTATTTATAATGCCCTTTTTACATCAGCAGATGTCACAAAGTGCTGAAACAGAAACCCAGCCTAAAAACCGCAAGCAATGCAGATGTAGAAGCACTACACAGGGGGCAGGAAGGGGACAGGGGGATGCCTCTAGTTGGCCTCATACCTGTTCACGAGAGGTATTGGCAATGTGTCTCCATGGCAATGTGTCTCCATGGCAATGTGTCTCCATGGCAATGTGTCTCCATGCAGCATTTCTAGAATGGAGGTCCCGGTAGCAATTAGCGCTTTGGGCAAACAGGGCAGGGAACCCAGAGACATCGCAAATGACCTTCTCCTCCATGCTGCAAACCTTTCTGCAGCCTTGCAAAGCATATGTGCTTCGAGTAAGGAAAATGCAGACTAGACATCTGGCAACAACAACAAAAAACATACGGCGAAACGAATGTGCATCCGGTGGACATACAGCGTAAGACACCCAAGGCAAAACGCGTCGCACAGCTCATTGGCAATAGATTTATTTTATTTTACCTTTATTTAACTAGGCAAGTCAGTTAAGAACAAATTCTTATTTACAATGACGGCCTACACCGGCCAAACCCGGACGACGCTGGGCCAATTGTGCGTCGCCCTATGGGACTCCCAATCACGTCCGGTTGTGATACAGCCTGGAAATGTATGGTCTCATGTCTAGTCAATGAAGTCAAAGCAGAGATGTTGTTGGACAGGTTAGCGTTGTAGAGAGGGCCTGTGTGGAGAACGCTTTGCCAAGTGTTAAGATCCAGCCCATTGAGATGTTGTTAACTGACAGCCAGCTCCACGTGACTGCAGCCAACGTCCCCTTAGACGGATGGATAGAAGTGTTCCTGGAGTTTTTGAGGACTCAACATGGGAGAAATGGGCCTAGTCAGTCAGAGATGTGTAGACGGTCTTCTACTAGGCTTTAATGTCATAGAGGAACTGACAGGAGAAAACAAACGTACAACCTGTTAGTGTCAATCTCAGTGCTAAGTGAGGTGATGAATGTTAGAGAGAGAGTTGTTGAAACCAGGTTCTTGGTAGACCTGCCAGCCTATGAAAACCATCGATAGGAGAATAGCTTTCATCCAAGTTATGACACGTGAAGAAATGGCAGCAAGCTGTGCAAGTCGGAAAGAAACGGTCACCGACAGGGTCACAAAGCTGAATCTGAGGCTGGCCAGAGGGAGCAACAATGACTACAGTTACATGCACACAATAATGCAATAATTGTGGATAGGCAGGTTAATATAATAGTTTGTTTAAAATGTTTACAGTGAGGAAAAAAAGTATTTGATCCCCTGCTGATTTTGTACGTTTGCCCACTGACAAAGACATGATCAGTCTATAATTTTAATGGTAGGTTTATTTGAACAGTGAGAGACAGAATAACAACAACAAAAATCCAGAAGAACGCATGTCAAACATGTTATACATTTATTTGCATTTTAATGCTACCTTTACCTTATACACAGACAACAACCCATACAGCGCCTTCAGAAAGTATTCACACCCCTTGACTTCTTCCACATGTTGTTGTGTTAAAGCCTGAATTCAAAATGGATTAAATACATTTTATATCTCAACCATCTGCACACAATACCCCATAATGACAAAGTGGAAACATGTTTTTAGACATTTTTGCCAAATGTATTGAACATTTTTATACAGAAATATATTCATTTACATACGTTTTCACACGCCATGAGTCAATACTTTGTAGAAGCAAGCATCTTTACTGGCGATTACAGCTGTGAGTCTTTCTGGGTGAGTCTCTAAGAGATTTCCACACCTGGATTGTGCAATATTTGCCCATTATTCTTTTTTCTTGGAAATATGGAGAGTGGTACTCAGTGATGTGTTGTGTTGGATTTGCCCCAAACATAACGCTTCGTATTCAGGACAAAAAGTTAATTTTTTGGCCAATGTTTTTGCAGATTTACTTTAGTGCCTTATTGCAAATAGGATGCATGTTTTTGAAATGTTTTATTCTGTACAACCTTCCTTTTCACTCTGTCAATTAGGTTAGTATTGTGGAGTAACTACAATGTTGTGGATCCATCCTCAGTTTTCTCCTATCACAGCCATTAAACTCTGTAACTGTTTTAAAATCACCATTGGCCTCATGGTGAAATCCCTGAGCAGTTTCCTTCCTTTCCGGCAAATTATTAAGGAAGGACGCCTGTATCTTTGTAGTGACTGGGTGTTTTGATACACCATCCAAAGCCTAATTAATAACTTCACCATGGTCAAAGGGATGTTCAGCCTTTACTTGTTTTATTTTGACACATCTACCAATCTGTGCAAGGCTTTGAAAAACCTCCCTGTTCTTTGTGGCTGATTCACTGCTCGATTGAGGGACCTTACAGAGATGGGTTACAGAGATGGGTTAGTCATTCAAAAATCATGTTAACCACTATTATTGAACATTGGAATGAGTCCATGCAATTTATTATGTGACTTTGTGAAGCACATTTTTATTCATGAACTTATTTAGGCTTGCCATAACAAAGGGGGTTGAATACTTGTTGACTCAAGACATTTCAGCTTTAAATGTTTATTTAGTTCTACAAACAACATTCCACTGTGGCATTATGGGTTATTGTGTGCAGATCAGTGACACAACATCTCAATGTAATACATTTTAAATTCAGGCTGTAACACAACAAAATGTGAAAAAAGTAAAGGGGTGTGAAGGCATTGTAACAGGGTAGTAGGTGCCAGGTAGGTGCCAGGTAGGTGCCAGGTCTACCGGTTTGAGTGTGTCAAGAACTGCAACGCTGCTGGGTTTTTCACGCTCAACAGTTTCCCGTGTGTATCAAGAATGGTCCACCACCCAAAGGACATCCAGCCAACTTGACACGACTGTGGGGAGCGTTGGAGTCAACATGGGGCCAGCATCCCTGTGGAACGCTTTCGACACCTTGTAGAGTCAATGCCCCGATGAATTGAGGCTGTTCTGAGGGCAGAAGGGGGTGCAACTCAATATTAGGAAAGGGTTCCTAATGTTTTGTACATTTGAATTAATTCATGTTTTCATGTCATTACTTATCGATCCATTGAAATGAATTGAGAAGTAAATATTTTAAATGCTGATTATATATTTTAAATGAGAAGTGAGAAATGAAAATAAATTATTCAATTCTTTAAAAAATCTTACAAGGAGGCGGCAGGGATTGGAAGTGTCTGAGAAAGGTTGTTGTTTTGTTTGAGTTCCTGAAACTTTCAACGGGGCGGTAAAAGCTAGCTTTAGCTTGCCATGTCTAGTTCCAGAGTGGAGCTGTTAAAAGGGGCTCTCTCAGACGACTGACCTTATAGCGTCAATCAGCAATATCTTTACTGTGTCTGCTGCTCAAGATTAGAAAACCAAGTGAGCACAGACAGGATGACGGTGATTCCCCTGTAGAAAAGAGAGTAGGGATGATTGAAGGTAAAGGTCTATAACGAACTACTAAATTAAAACACCCCTGCTGTAGTTGTCAAAGGACAGCAACACAACGTCACTTTGATTCACAATATCAGACAGCAAACCATTTGTAATAACTGTGTGTGAGTATGGCGTCACCCTCAGCTCAGGTTAACAGGGTCATAGTGACCATATTCCATCTATAAAATGAAGGATCCACGTCGTAATTAGGAACCACAATAGAAGCATCCTCCTCCACATCAGGGTAAGTCGTTATGTCACCCCTGGGGGAGACTCTGCAACAACGCCAACAAACAACACAAACAGACTCACACACACACACACACACACACACACACACATTTGGTTGCTTGGAAGTTGTGGGAACGTAGATTTTTGGTTTCCCATTAGTTCTGGGGAAGCCTGGTTTCCTGACCGGTAAAACTGAATGTTATTTTAAACGTTCTGAGAACGGAAGGGAAAATGTCACCTGTTTGGGAATGTTAATTTGTAGGTTGCAGGGAGGTTCTGGGAACATTTGACTATGGTACCCTGACATTTTTTCCTGGGAGGTTTTATTAACGTTCTGAGAACAGAAATGATTGGTTATTTCATAACATTCCAAGAACCTGTTTCAATAAGACGTTTAAAACGCTTGGGTTAACTTTTTTGGACTCCAAGCACTGATAGGACACAAGGGCATTTATTTGCTTAGGCATTAATCATGCAAACACAGTAAAAAAAAAAATATTGTGGCACGGCATCAGTGAGATTCAAACCTATGATCTCCTGTTCTCTATAAATGGACTTGGTCCACTGCACCACCAGGATGGCGCTAGCATGCCATGTTTTTTAAACTCATACAAAGCTGTTAATTTTTGTCTATTCGAACAGACCCCATTTCAAAGGAAACAAGCGCTCATTAAGATCAGGTGAGGCCAACACAAGATAGCATTCCCTCCAGAAGTAAAACAGGAAACGACAAACTTTCGTGAGATAATATGACATATGGAATTGTTTTGAGATGGTCATGCTATGGATAATTTAGCTATTTGATTTGGAATTGTAGTAGAAAAAAATAATATTCGATAAAATATTGAATTTAAATGTTACTACTATAGCCCAAAAACACATTGAATAAAACATTCATAAATGGCAAAAAAGACAGTAAAAAAATGTCATAAGAAACAAGGTTTGGAAATGTCTGTCCTATATCCAGGAGATATAAGAACGCTCAGGAAATATATATATATATATATATATATATATATATATATATATATATATATATATATATATATATGTTTTACACCTACAGTACATGAACACACGTAACAAGATAGAGGATAGAGAGAGTTTTGTTGGAATGTATATGTTTTTAAATAACATTCTTAGAATGTTCTCTGAACATTACTTAAGTTTTCTTGTGGTTTTCATGGACAGTTTGCTTAATGTTCTGAGAACATGACTTCAAATAGAACCATGGGGGAACCAGTAGAAAATGTTATGCTGAAGTACTGAAATTCCCACCAAAGAACGTTGTTTCTTAACGTTCTCTGAACAATTTGAGAACATGACTTTAAATAGAACCACGAGGAACCCTATAGGAAACGTTATGCTGAAGTACTGAAATTCCCACCTAAGAAACATACGGTTCTCAGAACGTTATGTGCTAGCTGGGGTATCCTGCACCATTTCCAGAACATTGTGGGAAGGTTATTTAAGTGATAATGCCCTCGAAGTCGGTGTTTGGAGGATATATTGGCACGAATGTTGTCTAACTTGGGTCAAACGTTTCGGGTAGCCTTCCACAAGCTTCCCACAATAAGTTGGGTGAATTTTGGCCCATTCCTCCTGACAGAGCTGGTGTAACTGAGTCAGGTTTGTAGGCCTCCTTGCTCGCACACGCTTTTTCAGTTCTGCCCACACATTTTCTATAGGATTGAGGTCAGGGCTTTGTGATGGCCACTCCAATACCTTGACTTTGTTGTCCTTAAGCCATTTTGCAACAACTTTGGAAGTATGCTTGGGGTCATTGTCCATTTGGAAGACCTATTTGCGACCAAGCTTTAACTTCCTGACTGATGTCTTGAGATGTTGCTTCAATATATCCACATAATTTTCCTTCCTCATGATGTCATCTGTTTTGTGAAGTGCACCAGTCCCTACTGCAGCAAAGCACCCCCACAGCATGATTCTGCCACCCCCGTGCTTCACAGTTGGGATGGTGTTCTTCGGCTTGCAAGCCACCCCCTTTTTCCTCCAAACATAACGATGGTCATTATGGCCAAACAGTTCTATTTTTGTTTCATCAGACTAGAGGACATTTCTCCAAAAAGTACGATCTTTGTCCCCATGTGCAGTTGCAAACCGTAGGCTGGCTTTTTTATGGTGGTTTTGGAGCAGTGGCTTCTTCCTTGCTGAGCGGCCTTTCAGGATATGTTGATATAGGACTTGTTTTACTGTGGATATAGATACTTTGTACCTGTTTCCTCCAGCATCTTCACAAGGTCCTTTGCTGTTGTTCTGGGATTTATTTTTGCACATCTCTAGGAGACAGAACGCATCTCCTTTCTGAGCAGTATGACGGCTGTGTGGTCCCATGGTGTTTATACTTGCGTACTATTGTTTGTACAGATGAACGTGGTACCTTCAGGCGTTTGGAAATTGCTCCCAAGGATGAACCAGACTTGTGGAGGTCTACCATTTTTTTTCTGAGGTCTTGGCTAATTTCTTTTGATTTTCCCATGATGTCAAGCAAAGAAGCACTGAGTTTGAAGGTAGGCCTTGAAATACATCCACAGGTACATAATTAGCTTACAGAAGCTTCTAAAGCCATGACATCATTTTCTAGAATTTTCCAAGCTGTTTAAAGGCACAGTCAACTTAGTGTATGTAAACTTCTGACCCACTGGAATTGTGATACAGTGAATTATAAGTGAAATAATCTGTCTGTAAACAATTGTTGGAAAAATTACTTGTGTCATGCACAAAGTAGATGTCCTAACCGACTTGCCAAAACTATAGTTTGTTAACAAGACATTTGTGGAGTGGTTGAAAAACAAGTTTTAATGACTCCAACCTAAGTGTATGTAAACTTCCGACTTCAACTGCATATCCAATGATTCATGATTTCGGCTGGCTGAGAAACGCTGCCTGCCTGCCTGCCTGCCTGCCTGCCTGTCTGCCTGCCTGCCTGCCTGCCTGTCTGTCTGCCTGCCTGCCTGCCTGCCTGTCTGCCTGCCTGCCTGCCTGCCTGCCTGCCTGTCTGTCTGCCTGTCTGCCTGCCTGCCTGCCTGCCTGCCTGCCTGCCTGTCTGTCTGTCTGCCTGCATGCCTGCCTGCCTGCCTGCCTGCCTGTCTGTCTGTCTGTCTGTCTGTCTGCCTGCCTGCCTGTCTGTCTGTCTCGTCCCGACTCCCGACACGTTCATTACTATGGGGCAGCTGGAGATCGAATTTGAATATTGAAACAATGTTGCAAATGTCGGAGAGACAGACAGCAAGGTTTATACAAATCTCTGCTGTTGAAAACTAAATGTTAGTCTAAAAGAAATGTGAGATAATGTCTAGATGCTTTTTATAGTGGAGATCAAGTTTATAAATTGCCTGACTGGGCTGATGAGACAGTGGATTGGGCAGTCAGATGGAACAGAGTAAATAGGCATTTTAACGTCATAGATTTAGCAGGTGGTAACTTGAGGAATTGACACTGCCTGGAATGCGGGTTAAACCAATCAGCATTCAGGATTAGACCCATCCGTTGTATGAATGAAAAATAACCATAAGACAACTGCGCTCTCACCAAGCTCTAAGAAACATATGTCTCTCAGAACGTTATGTGTTAGCTGGGTCTTGTCCTAATTACATGTGAACAAACAAACACACCAGCCTCCCACTGCATCAGAAAGCACCATCCGCTTGGCAGAGCTGGGTTTGGAACCAGCTAGCTCTTATGGGTAAATGGAAACCTATTCCTTCCTTTCCTGGACTGGCAGCCATGCAGGCGTTCTTCTCTGGACTCTGGACACACACACACGCACACACGCACGCACACACTCTGCCTCTCTGTGCTAATGCCTCCATTCTGTTCTGTATCTGTTGAGAACAGCTGTGGGACCTTGTTCAGCTGCTGCATTCAGCCGTAGGTACAGGTGGGTGGGCGCTCTGATCACTCTGCTCCATCCACCAAGTTCTTCCAGGGGTCTCCATCTGTCTCCCCCCCACGCTTCCCCCCACACCTCCCCCACAACTCCCACACACCTCTCCGCGCCTCCCCCCACGCCCCCCCACGCCTTCCCAACACCTCCCCCGCGCCTCCCCCACACCTCCTCCACTCCATCCCCGCTCCTCTCCCGCGCCTCCCCCCGCATCTCTCTCACGTCTCCCCCCGCGTCTCACCCGTGCCTCTGCCACTGCTCCCCCACACCTTCCCCGCTTCCTCTGCCACGTGGCAGGCATCCCTCACCGAGTCTGGTCCATTCTTCGTCCCGCGTCGCTAACGCCTGCTCGCCACTACAGACTGTGCCTGTTGTCTCCCAACAATGAGGCTGAGAATAGCTGCACCCATAATCCTTTGCTGTACCGAGTTTTTGGCGAGGGCGTGTGCCAAGTACAAATTGGTTATTATTCCGCTGTAATGTAACAAACACACTCCAACTGGAAATGTGAAATGGACCTCAGATCCTGCACATTTCCAGGTTTGATGGTGACTGATGGAAGGGTTTGTCTTGTCTTCTCCGTCTTGTCCTCTCATCAACAGAGTCTTGTCTTCTCCGTCTTGTCCTCTCATCAACAGAGTCTTGTCTTCTCCGTCTTGTCCTCTCATCAACAGAGTCTTGTCTTCTTCGTCTTGTCCTCTCATCAACAGAGTCGTGTCTTCTCCGTCTTGTCCTCTCATCAACAGAGTCTTGTCTTCTTAGTCTTGTCCTCTCATCAACAGAGTCTTGTCTTCTCCGTCTTGTCCTCTCATCAACAGAGTCTTGTCTTCTCCGTCTTGTCCTCTCATCAACAGAGTCTTGTCTTCTCCGTCTTGTCCTCTCATCAACAGAGTCTTGTCTTCTTCGTCTTGTCCTCTCATCAACAGAGTCTTGTCTTCTTAGTCTTGTCCTCTCATCAACAGTCTTGTCTTCTTCGTCTTGTCCTCTCATCAACAGTCTTGTCTTCTTCGTCTTGTCCTCTCATCAACAGAGTCTTGTCTTCTTCGTCTTGTCCTCTCATCAACAGAGTCTTGTCTTCTTCGTCTTGTCCTCTCATCAACTGAGTGTTGTTGATCAGGGATTGGCAACTGACGGCCCTAGGTCCGCGGAATGGCGGGGGGAGGGGGGGGGGGTGAGTCAGTCGGGGTCTCAACTTCCAAATTAGGCAGTTTTTCTCTTGTTATGTTGGTCACTGACAGTCACTCAATTAGCACATTTTTTTTGATTGGTAAATTAGTCTAGCGGCCAGCTATCTAAACTTGTAGTCCCCTGTAGCTCAGTTGGTAGAGCATGGCGCTTGCAATGCCAAGGTTGTGAGTTCGTTTCCCACTGGGGGCCAGTGTGTGGCCAGTAAATGACTAAAATGTCAAATGTAGTAATCATGGTCGAATTACCGACCGCTTAGGGCCTCCAAAAGGCTAGTGCCGGCTATGACTGCATGTGTGGGTATGGATGTGGACACGAAGACCCATGAGCCACTGCGGCCCCTCATGATGAATTCAGTATTTTTGTGGACCCCACCCCCATCAAAGTTACCCATTCCTGGTTTAGATTAACACGGCTGTCCTGGACCAGACACAGACCCCATCCAAACACCAACAGCTGTCCTGGACCAGACCCAGACCCCATCCGCACACCAACAGCTGTCCTGGACCAGACCCAGACCCCATCCACACCAACAGCTGTCCTGGACCAGACACAGACCCCATCCACACACCAACAGCTGTCCTGGACCAGACCCAGACCCCATCCACACCAACAGCTGTCCTGGACCAGACCCAGACCCCATCCACACCAACAGCTGTCCTGGACCAGACCCAGACCCCATCCACACACCAACAGCTGTCCTGGACCAGACCCAGACCCCATCCACACACCAACAGCTGTCCTGGACCAGACACAGACCCCATCCACACACCAACAGCTGTCCTGGACTAGACCCAGACCCCATCCACACACCAACAGCTGTCCTGGACCAGACCCAGACCCCATCCACACACCAACAGCTGTCCTGGACCAGACCCAGACCCCATCCACACACCAACAGCTGTCCTGGACCAGACACAGACCCCATCCACACACCAACAGCTGTCCTGGACCAGACCCAGACCCCATCCAGTCAGAGAGGGTAGCTTTAAGCCAGCCTTAGTGGAGGAGAGGAGAGAGTGTTGTTTGTTTGTCCAGGAAGGTGATGAGACGGTGTGCAAACAGGAAGTAGATCAGACTACCTGACAGACTGACAGTTTCCTTAAGGACAAGACACACCATAGATAGCAGTAGATCACCGGCTGGGTGTGGACGAACATCGGACCCACCATAGATAGCAGCAGATCACCGGCTGGGTGTGGACGAACATCGGACCCACCATAGATAGCAGTAGACCACCGGCTGGGTGTGGACGAACATCGGACCCACCATAGATAGCAGTAGATCACCGGCTGGGTGTGGACGAACATCGGACCCACCATAGATAGCAGTAGATCACCGGCTGGGTGTGGACGAACATCGGACCCACCATAGATAGCAGTAGATCACCGGCTGGGTGTGGACGAACATCGGACCCACCATAGATAGCAGCAGATCACCGGCTGGGTGTGGACGTCAGTAGATCCCCGGCTGGGTGTGGACGTCAGTAGATCACCGGCTGGGTGTGGACGGCAGTAGATCACCGGCTGGGTGTGGACGGCAGTAGATCACCGGCTGGGTGTGGACGTCAGCAGATCACCGGCTGGGTGTGGACGTCAGTAGATCACCGGCTGGGTGTGGACGTCAGCAGATCACCGGCTGGGTGTGGACGAACATCGGCGGTTCAAACATGTATAATAGTTGGGAAAGGAACACCAAAACGATGGCTGACGTTTAGCTCTGATCTGGGACCTGGGACTCTACAGAAACTACAGACTACCTGACAGGCTGGTTTCTAAGTGCTGATCTGGGACCTGGGACTCTACAGAAACTACAGACTACCTGACAGGCTGGTTCCTAAGTGCTGATCTGGGACCTGGGACCATACAGAAACTACAGACTACCTGACAGGCTGATTTCTAAGTGCTGATCTGGGACCTGGGACTCTACAGAAACTACAGACTACCTGACAGGCTGGTTCCTAAGTGCTGATCTGGGACCTGGGACCATACAGAAACTACAGACTACCTGACAGGCTGGTTTCTAAGTGCTGATCTGGGACCGGTGTCCTGAAAAGGGGCTGAGGCTGGAGCTGGGCCAGAGAGCAATAACAATACATTTAGAAATGACCTGGTTTGTTTGATACCTCAAATACATTTCCTGCTGATACAGATCAGCTTGATGTGGAAAGGAATTACAGTTGATGTAGCCTTAGTTACCTGACAAAATCCTACCTAGTCTGAATAAGCAGCCATAACCTCAGTATATACAGTATTACGAACTCAGATTTGACCTTAATATGCTGGTAGCATCTATTAGAGTGTGACTTTATGCATGTGATTGTATACAGTCTACTTTCCGTTAATCAGACTCAGCACCTCTACAAAAATGTTTTGTGTGTGAGTCAGCTCATGCTTTTTTACTGGGTTTTCATCAGATTACTGTGGACAGAGGTTGTGATGTTAGTTTCATCAGAGTACTGTGTAGTGTATAGGTGTGTAGTGTATAGGTGTGTAGTGTATAGGGTGTGTAGTGTATAGGTGTGTAGTGTATAGGTGTGTAGTGTATAGGTGTGTAGTGTATAGGTGTGTAGTGTATAGGTGTGTAGTGTATAGGTGTGTAGTGTATAGGTGTGTAGTGTATAGGTGTGTAGAGTATAGGTGTGTAGTGTATAGGTGTGTAGTGTATAGGTGTGTAGTGTATAGGTGTGTAGTGTATAGGTGTGTAGTGTATAGGTGTGTAGTGTATAGGTGTGTAGTGTATAGGTGTGTAGTGTATAGGTGTGTAGTGTATAGGTGTGTAGTGTATAGGTGTGTAGTGTATAGGTGTGTAGTGTATAGGTGTGTAGTGTATAGCTGTGTAGTGTATAGGTGTGTAGTGTATAGGTGTGTAGTGTATAGCTGTGTAGTGTATAGGTGTGTAGTGTATAGGTGTGTAGTGTATAGCTGTGTAGAGTATAGGTGTGTAGTGTATAGGTGTGTAGTGTATAGGTGTGTAGTGTATAGGTGTGTAGTGTATAGGTGTGTAGTGTATAGGTGTGTAGTGTATAGGTGTGTAGTGTATAGCTGTGTAGTGTATAGGTGTGTAGTGTATAGGTGTGTAGTGTATAGGTGTGTAGTGTATAGGTGTGTAGTGTATAGGTGTGTAGTGTATAGGTGTGTAGTGTATAGGTGTGTAGTGTATAGCTGTGTAGTGTATAGGTGTGTAGTGTATAGGTGTGTAGTGTATAGGTGTGTAGTGTATAGGGTGTGTAGTGTATAGGTGTGTAGAGTATAGGTGTGTAGTGTATAGGTGTGTAGTGTATAGGTGTGTAGTGTATAGGGTGTGTAGTGTATAGGTGTGTAGAGTATAGGTGTGTAGTGTATAGGTGTGTAGTGTATAGGTGTGTAGTGTATAGGTGTGTAGTGTATAGGTGTGTAGTGTATAGGGTGTGTAGTGTATAGGTGTGTAGTGTATAGGTGTGTAGTGTATAGCTGTGTAGTGTATAGCTGTGTAGTGTATAGGTGTGTAGTGTATAGGTGTGTAGTGTATATAGTGTATAGGTGTGTAGTGTATAGGTGTGTAGTGTATAGGTGTGTAGTGTATAGGTGTGTAGGTGTGTAGTGTATAGCTGTGTAGTGTATAGGTGTGTAGTGTATAGGTGTGTAGTGTATAGGTGTGTAGTGTATAGCTGTGTAGAGTATAGGTGTGTAGTGTATAGGTGTGTAGTGTATAGGTGTGTAGTGTATAGGTGTGTAGTGTATAGGTGTGTAGTGTATAGGTGTGTAGTGTATAGGTGTGTAGTGTATAGGTGTGTAGTGTATAGCTGTGTAGTGTATAGGTGTGTAGTGTATAGGTGTGTAGTGTATAGATGTGTAGTGTATAGGTGTGTAGTGTATAGGGTGTGTAGTGTATAGGTGTGTAGTGTATAGGTGTGTAGAGTATAGGTGTGTAGTGTATAGGTGTGTAGTGTATAGGTGTGTAGTGTATAGGTGTGTAGTGTGTAGGTGTGTAGTGTATAGGTGTGTAGTGTATAGGTGTGTAGTGTATAGGTGTGTAGTGTATAGGTGTGTAGTGTATAGGTGTGTAGTGTATAGGTGTGTAGTGTATAGGTGTGTAGAGTATAGGTGTGTAGTGTATAGGTGTGTAGTGTATAGGTGAGTAGTGTATAGCTGTGTAGTGTATAGGTGTGTAGTGTATAGGTGTGTAGTGTATAGGTGTGTAGTGTATAGGTGTGTAGTGTGTAGGTGTGTAGTGTATAGGTGTGTAGTGTATAGGTGTGTAGTGTATAGGTGTGTAGTGTATAGGTGTGTAGTGTATAGGTGTGTAGTGTATAGGTGTGTAGTGTATAGGTGTGTAGTGTATAGGTGTGTAGTGTATAGGTGTGTAGTGTATAGGTGTGTAGTGTATAGCTGTGTAGTGTATAGGTGTGTAGTGTATAGGTGTGTAGTGTATAGGTGTGTAGTGTATAGGTGTGTAGTGTATAGCTGTGTAGTGTATAGGTGTGTAGTGTATAGGTGTGTAGTGTATAGTTGTGTAGTGTATAGGTGTGTAGTGTATAGGTGTGTAGTGTATAGGTGTGTAGGTGTGTAGTGTATAGGTGTGTAGTGTATAGGTGTGTAGTGTATAGGTGTGTAGTGTATAGGTGTGTAGTGTATAGGTGTGTAGTGTATAGGTGTGTAGTGTATAGGTGTGTAGTGTATAGCTGTGTAGTGTATAGGTGTGTAGTGTATAGGTGTGTAGTGTATAGGTGTGTAGTGTATAGGTGTGTAGTGTATAGGTGTGTAGTGTGTAGCTGTGTAGTGTATAGGTGTGTAGTGTATAGGTGTGTGGTGTATAGGTGTGTGTAGGTGGTAGTGTAGCTGTGTAGTGTATAGGTGTGTAGTGTATAGGTGTGTAGTGTATAGGTGTGTAGTGTATAGGGTGTGTAGTGTATAGGTGTGTAGAGTATAGGTGTGTAGTGTATAGGTGTGTAGTGTATAGGTGTGTAGTGTATAGGGTGTGTAGTGTATAGGTGTGTAGAGTATAGGTGTGTAGTGTATAGGTGTGTAGTGTATAGGTGTGTAGTGTATAGGTGTGTAGTGTATAGGTGTGTAGTGTATAGGGTGTGTAGTGTATAGGTGTGTAGTGTATAGGTGTGTAGTGTATAGCTGTGTAGTGTATAGGTGTGTAGTGTATAGGTGTGTAGTGTATAGGTGTGTATGTATAGGTGTGTAGTGTATAGGGTGTGTAGTGTATAGGGTGTGTAGAGTATAGGTGTGTAGTGTATAGGTGTGTAGTGTATAGTGTGTAGTGTATAGGTGTGTAGTGTATAGGTGTGTAGTGTATAGGTGTGTAGTGTATAGGTGTGTAGTGTATAGGTGTGTAGTGTATAGGTGTGTAGTGTATAGGGTGTGTAGTGTATAGGTGTGTAGTGTATAGGTGTGTAGTGTATAGGTGGTGTAGTGTATAGCTGTGTAGTGTATAGGTGTGTAGTGTATAGGGTGTGTAGTGTAGTATAAGTGTATAGGTGTGTAGTGTATAAGTGTAGTGTATAGGTGTGTAGTGTATAGCTGTGTAGTGTATAGGTGTGTAGTGTATAGGTGTGTAGTGTATAGGTGTGTAGTGTATAGCTGTGTAGTGTATAGGTGTGTAGTGTATAGGTGTGTAGTGTATAGGTGTGTAGTGTATAGGTGTGTAGTGTATAGGTGTGTAGTGTATAGGTGTGTAGTGTATAGGTGTGTAGTGTATAGGTGTGTAGTGTATAGGTGTGTGTAGTGTATAGGTGTGTAGTGTATAGCTGTGTAGAGTACATCAGAAACATGTTCTGGGTACTGGGAAGGAGAGTCCCAACTGGACACGTGTTGCCAGTAGGTGTTGTGGTCTTGGACGCAGATATTCCTTCTTTGCGGAAGTTCAGACTGATATGACAGAGTACGGAATCTGTGTCCGACCGGGCCGTGTGTACGTACATGTCTGTATGTGTGTGTGTGTGTGTGTGTGTGTGTGTGTGTGTGTGTGTGTGTGTGTGTGTGTGTGTGTGTGTGTGTGTGTGTGTGTGTGTGTGTGTGTGTGTGTGTGTGTGTGTGTGTGTGTGTGTGTGTGTGTACGTGTGTGTGTGTGTGTGTGTGTGTGTGCTCCCCTCCGCTGTTCCCCTCTCTTTACTTCTGCAGGCCAGCCAGCCCAGCCAGCCCCAAACATCCTGATGCAGAGAGGCTCAGGTCTTATCAGTCAGGAAACACCGCTCCACAGCCACATCCTCTTCACTAGGAGCACGCCTCAACCGGTCCCAAAAAACGACAACGCAGGAAGACCGAGCCAGACTAGGATTTGTCAAAAGCCCCCTGAATTCCTGAATTCCTTTTATCGAAAGAGAGTGAAGAATTCAAGGGGGAAAAAAGAGAGAGAGAGAGAGAGAGAGAGAGAGAGAGAGAGAGAGAGATAGAGAGAGAGAGAGAGAGAGAGAGAGAGAGAGAGAGAGAGAGGAGAGAGAGAGAGAGAGAGAGAGAGAGAGAGAGAGAGAGAGAGAGAGACAGAGAGAGAGAGAGATGAGAGAGAGAGAGAGAGACAGAGAGAGAGAGAGAGAGAGAGAGAGAGAGAGAGAGAGAGAAATTTGTTAAAATAGTAAATGGTGAACAGAACACAGATTTATTTGTTTATCTATTTCACGGGAGATTACGAAAGGGCTGCATCAGCAAGATACTGTAGGAGGTGGGGTGAGGGGTGGGAGGCTGAGGGGGGATGGGGGGTTTTGGGGGTTTCAGTGAGCTTAAAGAATCCAGAATAAGACTGCATGGGAAAACAAAGAGCGATTGAGATGGAGGGATGGATGGAGGCGGTGGCTGTTTTACACTAATCCTCTGAACCGGGGAGGAATGAAATAAAGGAGAGACGGGAGGAGAGAGAGATGGAGAGAGAGATGGAGAGATAGATGGAGAGAGAGATGGAGAGAGAGATGGAGGGAGAGATGGAGAGACGGGTGGAGAGAGAGATGGAGAGAGAGATGGAGAGACGGGTGGAGAGAGAGATGGAGAGAGAGATGGAGAGACGGGTGGGAGAGATGGGTGGAGAGAGAGATGGAGAGAGAGATGGAGAGAGAGATGGAGAGATAGATGGAGAGACGGGTGGAGAGAGAGATGGAGAGAGAGATGGAGGGAGAGATGGTGAGATGGGTGGAGAGAGAGATGGAGGAGAGAGATGGAGGGAGAGATGGAGAGACGGGTGGAGAGAGAGATGGAGAGAGAGATGGAGAGAGAGATGGTGAGATTGGTGGAGAGAGAGATGGAGAGAGAGATGGAGGGAGAGATGGAGAGACGGGTGAAGAGAGAGATGGAGAGAGAGATGGAGAGACAGGTGGAGAGAGAGATGGAGAGAGAGATGGAGAGAGAGATGGAGAGACGGGTGGAGAGAGAGATGGAGAGAGAGATGGAGGGAGAGATGGAGAGACGGGTGGAGAGAGAGATGAGAGAGAGAGATGGAGAGACGGGTGGAGAGAGAGATGGAGAGAGAGAGATGGAGAGATGGGTGGAGAGAGAGATGGAGAGAGCGGGTGGAGAGAGAGATGGAGAGAAGGGTGGAGAGAGAGATGGGAGAGACAGGAGGAGAGAGAGATGGAGAGACGGGTGGAGAGAGAGATGGAGAGACAGGAGGAGAGAGAGATGGAGAGGGAGATGGAGGAGACGGTGTGGAGAGAGAGAGGGGACCACGAGTAACAACGAGGCTTCAGACTGCTTGGAGGGGCCCAACATAGTCTGAGCAGGTGTTGACGACTCACTTATACCCTACTGCAGGGGTCAGCAACAGTCCCTTGACCCTGAGATCAATAATGGCGCCGGAGTAGATGGCTGCTGTTTTAAGTGCTATTATGTGTGTTTTTTCGCATTATTTGTAACTTATTTTGTACATAATGTTTCTGCCACCGTCTCTTACGACCGAAAAGAGTTTCTGGATATCAGGACAGCGATTACTCACCTCGTACTGGACGAAGATTTTTTCATCAAACGAGTCAGATGCGAAGCATTTACTTCAGACACCCGACAAGGCCCAAATCTCTGTCATTCGCAGGAGAAAAGAGACGGAGATATCGGGGACGTAGGTCAGGGTGCCTTGTAAGGATCCGACGGCGAGTGGGTAATCTGCCTCTAACATTAGTCCTATTAGCCAACGTACAATCATTGGATAACAAAATAGACAAACTACGATCACGGAGATTAAGGAAGTCTCAAGGTTTTGCTCGCCTGAGGTAGAGTATTTCATGATAAGTTGTAGACCACACTACTTACCATCACAAACTGATGCTGGCACTAAGACTGAACTCAATGAGATATATAAGCAAACAAGAAACACTCATCCAGAAGAAAGAAAACTCTATACCACCTTTACTCCACACACAGAGAACCGTACAAACCTCTCCCACGCCCTCCATTTGGCAAAATCTGACCATACACACGCCATAGCGGAACACCAGACTCCTCACTGTCGTAACTCTATTTGAGTACAGCCTCCTGACTTCAACGTGCTGTTGACTTCAACGTGCCCTCCATTTGGAAAATCTGACCATAGCTCTATCCTCCTGATTCCTGCTTATAAGCAAAAACTAAAGCAGGAAGCACCAGTGACACGGTCAATTAAGAAGTGGTCAGATGACGCAGATGCTAAGCTACAGGACTGTTTTGCTAGCACAGACTGGAATATGTTCCGGGATTCTTCAGATAGCATTGAGGAGTACACCACATCAGTCACTGGCTTCATCAATAAGTGCATCGATGATGTCGTCCCCACAGTGACCGCACGTACATACCCCAACCAGAAGCCATGGATTACAGGAAACATCCGCACTGAGCTAAAGGGTAGAGCTGCACGTACATACCCCAACCAGAAGCCATGGATTACAGGAAACATCCGCACTGAGCTAAAGGGTAGAGCTGCACGTACATACCCCAACCAGAAGCCATGGATAACAGGCAACATCCGCACTGAGCTAAAGGCTAGAGCTGCACGTACATACCCCAACCAGAAGCCATGGATAACAGGCAACATCCGCACTGAGCTAAAGGCTAGAGCTGCACGTACATACCCCAACCAGAAGCCATGGATTACAGGCAACATCCGCACTGAGCTAAAGGGTAGAGCTGCACGTACATACCCCAACCAGAAGCCATGGATAACAGGCAACATCCGCACTGAGCTAAAGGCTAGAGCTGCACGTACATACCCCAACCAGAAGCCATGGATTACAGGCAACATCCGCACTGAGCTAAAGGGTAGAGCTGTACGTACATACCCCAACCAGAAGCCATGGATAACAGGAAACATCCGCACTGAGCTAAAGGCTAGAGCTGCACGTACATACCCCAACCAGAAGCCATGGATAACAGGCAACATCCGCACTGAGCTAAAGGCTAGAGCTGCACGTACATACCCCAACCAGAAGCCATGGATTACAGGCAACATCCGCACTGAGCTAAAGGGTAGAGCTGCACGTACATACCCCAACCAGAAGCCATGGATTACAGGCAACATCCGCACTGAGCTAAAGGGTAGAGCTGCACGTACATACCCCAACCAGAAGCCATGGATAACAGGCAACATCCGCACTGAGCTAAAGGCTAGAGCTGCACGTACATACCCCAACCAGAAGCCATGGATAACAGGCAACATCCGCACTGAGCTAAAGGCTAGAGCTGCACGTACATACCCCAACCAGAAGCCATGGATAACAGGCAACATCCGCACTGAGCTAAAGGGTAGAGCTGCACGTACATACCCCAACCAGAAGCCATGGATAACAGGCAACATCCGCACTGAGCTAAAGGCTAGAGCTGCACGTACATACCCCAACCAGAAGCCATGGATTACAGGCAACATCCGCACTGAGCTAAAGGGTAGAGCTGCACGTACATACCCCAACCAGAAGCCATGGATAACAGGCAACATCCGCACTGAGCTAAAGGCTAGAGCTGCACGTACATACCCCAACCAGAAGCCATGGATTACAGGCAACATCCGCACTGAGCTAAAGGGTAGAGCTGCACGTACATACCCCAACCAGAAGCCATGGATAACAGGCAACATCCGCACTGAGCTAAAGGCTAGAGCTGCACGTACATACCCCAACCAGAAGCCATGGATAACAGGCAACATCCGCACTGAGCTAAAGGCTAGAGCTGCACGTACATACCCCAACCAGAAGCCATGGATTACAGGCAACATCCGCACTGAGCTAAAGGGTAGAGCTGCCGCTTTCAAGGAGCGGGACTCTAACCCGGACGCTTGTAGGAATTCCTGCTATGCCCTCAGACGAACCATCAAACAGGCAAAGAGTCAATACAGGACTAAGATTGAATCGTACTACACCGGCTCTGACGCTCGCCGGATGTGGCAGGGCTTGCAAACTATTACAGACTACAAAGGGAAGCACAGCCGCGAGCTACCCAGAGACACGAGCCAACCAGATGAGCTAAATCACTTCTATGCTCGCTTCGATGCAAGCAACACCGAAGCATGCATGAGAGCATCAGCTGTTCCTGACGACTATGTGATCACGCTCTCCGTAGCCGATGTGAGTAAGACCTTTAAACAGGTAAACATTCACATGGATTACGGATTACCAGGATGTGTACTTAAAGCATGCGCTGACCAACTGGCAAGTGTCTTCGATGACATTTTCAACCTGTCCCTGACCGAGTCTGTAATACCAACATGTTTCAAGCAGACCACCATAGTCCCTGTGCCCAAGAAAACTAAGGTAACCTGCCTAAATGACTACAGACCCGTAGCATTCACGTCTGTAGCCATGAAGTGCTTTGAAAGGCTGGTCATGGCTCACATCAACACCATTATCCCAGAAACCTTAGACCCACTCCAATTTTCATACCGCCGTAACAGATCCACAGATGATGCAATCTCTATTGTGCTCCACACTGCCCTTTCCCATCTGGACAAGAGGCACAACTACGTGAGAATGCTGTTCATTGACTTCAGCTCAGCGTTCAACACCATAGTGCCCTCAAAGCTCATCACTAAGCTAAGGACCCTTGGACTAAACACCTCCCTCTTCAACTGGATCCTGGACTTCCTGACGGGCCGCCCCCAGGTGGTAAGGGTAGGTAACAACACATCTGCCACGCTGATCCTCAACACGGGGGCCCCTCAGGGGTGCATGCTCAGTCCCCTCCTGTACTCCCTGTTCACCCATGACTGCATGGCCAGGCACGACTCCAACACCATCATTAAGTTTGCCGAAGACCGACAACGATGAGACAGCCTAGAGGGAGGAAGTCAGAAACCTGGCCGTGTGGTGCCAGGATAATATCCTCTCCCGCAACCTGATCAAGACAACGGAGATGATTGTGGACTACAGGAAAAGAAGGACCGAGCACGCCCCCATTCTCATCGACGGGGCTGTAGTGGAGCAGGTTGAGAGCTTCAAATTCCTTGTTGTCCACATCACCAACAAACTATCATGGGTCCAAACACACCAAAGCCTTCCCTCCTTTCATGCCCCAACGAGCTTTCCACTCCATTTTGTTGATCAGAAACAGATGCCTTTCCACTCCATGTTGTTGATCAGAAACAAATGCCTTCCCTCTCCATTTTGTTGATCAGAAACAGATGCCTTCCCTCTC
The DNA here is from genome assembly GCF_964263955.1 of Coregonus lavaretus. Lineage (NCBI taxonomy): Eukaryota > Metazoa > Chordata > Actinopteri > Salmoniformes > Salmonidae > Coregonus > Coregonus lavaretus. The sequence continues at coordinate 148,498 of NW_028163959.1, read as the reverse complement.
CATTTTGTTGATCAGAAACAGATGCCTTTCCACTCCATTTTGTTGATCAGAAACAGATGCCTTCCCTCTCCATTTTGTTGATCAGAAACAGATGCCTTTCCACTCCATGTTGTTGATCAGAAACAAATGCCTTCCCTCTCCACTTTTGTTGATCAGAAACAGATGCCTTCCCTCTCCATTTTGTTGATCAGAAACAGATGCCTTTCCACTCCATTTTGTTGATCAGAAACAGATGCCTTCCCTCTCCATTTTGTTGATCAGAAACAGATGCCTTCCCTCCTTTCATGCCCCAACGAGCTTTCCACTCCATTTTGTTGATCAGAAACAGATGCCTTCTCTCCATCTGATTGTTTTCAACTCTTTGACAGATTGCTCCCATGATTCCCCCTGGAATGTCTGCTTCTTCCTCCCTCCAGCCCAGCCGTACACATGAATGTCTGGTGTTTGTGTCTGTGTGTGCCCGTGCATGTTTGTTTGTGTGGTTTGTGTTTTATGTCTGTGGTTGTTCCCTCCTTTACCACACCACCCTCCATAATAGAAATGTATGACTATAATCGTTCTATAGAATCCCAGCAGTTCTACAGGCTCCTACACCATGCCAAACCACAATGATGCAGACGAGAGTAAAAAAATAGGATGAAGATAGCTATGAGAAGTGATGATCGAAAGTGTTTTCCAGATGGTTGGGCCAAGAACATATTGAAGGTTTGAGGGGAAAAAATGTAACAGAGTTGAAATATTGATTTGTTTATGTGGTGGTTGGTCCTCACAGCAATCTGACAGGAGCTAAGTGACTCACGCTACAAAAATGTTGAGGGACACTGGTTTTAAATAATAATACGTATACTGAACAAAAATATAAACACAACATGTAAAGTGTTGGTCCCATGTTTCATGAGCTGCAATAAAATATTGCAGAATGTTCCATACGCACAAAAAGCTTATTTCTCAAAGAATTTGTGCACAAATTTGTTTATATCCCTGTTAGTGAGAATTTATCCTTAGCCAAGATAATCCAGAGCTGTTGCCAGAGAATGTAATGTTCATTTTGCTACCATAAGCCGCCTCCAAACGTCGTTTTAGAGAATTTGGCAGTACGTCCAAACGGCATGTATGGCATTGTGTGGCAAGCGTTTTGCTGATGTCAACGTTGTGATCAGAGTGTCCCATTGTGGCGGTGAGGTTATGGTATTGGAAGGCATAAGCTATGGACAACGAACACAATTGCATTTTT
>NW_028163959.1:105000-147064 GCF_964263955.1 Coregonus lavaretus | reverse complement strand
AAACGCCTCACACCGCGTGGCTGCTGCCTCTCTAACCTGGTGGTCCCTGCATGCACCACACACCTGGAGTTCCAGGTCTCAGGCAGCCTCTGGAACTGCCGTTCTGCTGCTAACAAGGCAGAGTTCATCCCAGCCTTGGCAAGACGGAGCTGCTCTTCCTCCCGGGAAAGGACTGCCCGTTCCATGATCTCGCCATCACGGTTGACAACTCCATTGTGTCCTCCTCCCAGAGTGCGAAGAGCCTTGGCGTGACCCTGGACAACACCCTGTCGTTCTCCGCTAACATCAAGGCGGTGACCCGATCCTGCAGGTTCATGCTCTACAACATTCGGAGAGTACGACCCTGCCTTACACAGGAAGCGGCACAGGTCCTAATCCAGGCACTTGTCATCTCCCGTCTGGATTACTGCAACTCGCTGTTGGCTGGGCTCCCTGCCTGTGCCATTAAACCCCTACAACTCATCCAGAATGCCGCAGCCCGTCTGGTGTTCAACCTTCCCAAGTTCTCTCACGTCACCCCGCTCCTCCGCACACTCCACTGGCTTCCAGTTGAAGCTCGCATCTGTTACAAGACCATGGTGCTTGCCTATGGAGCTGTGAGGGGATCGGCACCTCTGTACCTTCAGGCTCTGATCAGTCCCTACATCCAAACGAGGGCATTGTGTTCATCCACCTCTGGCCTGCTGGCTCCCCTTCCTCTGCGGAAGCATAGTTCCCGCTCAGCCCAGTCAAAACTGTTCGCTGCTCTGGCACCCCAATGGTGGAACAAGCTCCCTCACGACGCCAGGACAGCGGAGTCACTCACCACCTTCCGGAGACATTTGAAACCCCACCTCTTTAAGGAATACCTGGGATAGGATAAAGTAATCCTTCTACCCCCCCCCCCCCCCCCCCCCCCTAAAAAAAAAAAAAAAAAAAAAAAAAGATATTGTAAAGTGGTTATCCCACTGGCTATAGGGTGAATGCACCTATTTGTAAGTCGCTCTGGATAAGAGCGTCTGCTAAATGACGTAAATGTAAATGTAAATGTATGTTGTTTTGATCAGTAGATTAACAGACAGACATGTTGTTTTGATCAGTAGGATAACAGACAGACATGTTGTTTTGATCAGTAGACTAACAGACAGACATGTTGTTTTGATAAGTAGGATAACAGACAGACATGTTGTTTTGATAAGTAGACATTCAGACAGACATGTTGTTTTGATAAGTAGACTAACAGACATACATGTTGTTTTGATAAGTAGGATAACAGACATACATGTTGTTTTGATAAGTGGACTAACAGATAGACATGTTTCCTATCTGCAACGGACAGAATGACAGCACCCCTATCTGCACAGCACCCCTATCTGCATCGGACCGTTTCAACACTCTTCTTGTTGTGTGATTTATGATGTTATGAAATCCTGCTGCTTTCACAGGACAGACCAAACCCTTAGTCTGTCCCAAATGGCACCCTGTTCCCGATATAGTGCACTACTTTTTGTACAGGGCTCTGGTCATAAGTAATGCACTAAATATGGAATTGGGTGCCATTTGGGATGTTACCTGACAAGCCTGGTCCTGTTTGGGAGACAGTTTGAGGATCTGAGTGGGTGTTGATAATGTTGTTTTCTTCCTTGAAGTGTTTCTAACCAATATCCTGCGTCCCAAATGGCACCCTATTCCCTATATAGCCATGGATTACAGGCAACATCCGCACTGAGCTAAAGGGTAGAGCTGGCGCTTTCAAGGAGCGGGACTCTAACCCGGACACTTATAAGAAATCCCGCTACACCCTCAGACGAACCATCAAACAGACAAAGCATCAATGTAGGAATAAGATTGAATCATACTACACCGGCTCCGACGCTCGTCGGATGTGGCAGGGCTTGCAAACTATTACAGACTACAAAGGGAAGCACAGCCGCGAGCTACCCAGTGACATGAGCCTACCAGATGAGCTAAATCACTTCTATGCTCGTTTCGATGCAAGCAACACAGACAGATTACCAGGACGTATACTCCGAGCATGTACTGACCAACTGGCAAGTGTCTTCGCTGACATTTTCAACATGTCCGTGACTGAGTCTGTAATACCAACATGTTTCAAGCTGACCACCATAGTTGTAAGGATCCGACGGCGAGCGAGTAAACTGCCTCTTCCATCAATCCTATTAGCCAACGTTCAAGCTTTTGAGAATAAAATGGACGATTTAAGATTACGGTTATCCTACCAACGGGACATTAAAAACTGTAATATCTTATGTTTCACGGAGTCGTGGCTGAACGACAACAATGATAACATTCAGCTAGCAGGCTATACGCTACATCGGCAGGATAGAACGGCTGACTCTGGTAAGACAAGGGGTGGCGGTCTTTGTATATTTGTAAACAACAGCTGGTGCACAAAATCAAATACTAAGGAAGTCTCGAGGTTTTGCTCGCCTGAGGTAGAGTATCTTATGATAAGCTGTAGACCACACTATTTACCAAGAGAGTTTTCATCTATATTTTTCATAGCTGTCTATTTACCACCACAAACCAATGCTGGCATTAAGATTGCACTGAATGAGTTGTACAAGGCCATTAATCAACAGGAAAATGCTCATCCAGATGCAGCGCTCCTAGTGGCCGGGGACTTTAATGCAGGGAAACTTAAATCCGTTCTACCTAATTTCTACCAGCATGTTAAATGTGCAACCAGAGGGAAAAAAACTCTAGACCACCTTTACTCCACACACAGAGACGCATACAAAGCTCTCCCTCGCCCTCCATTTGGCAAATCTGACCATAACTCTATCCTCCTGATTCCTGCTTATAAGCAAAAACTGAAGCAGGAAGCACCAGTGATTCGGTAAATAAAAAAGTGGTCAGATGACGCAGATGCTAAGCTACAGGACTGTTTTGCTAGCACAGACTGGAACATGTTCCGGGATTCTTTAGACAGCATTGAGGAGTGCACCACATCAGTCACTGGCTTCATCAATAAGTGCATCGATGATGTCGTCCCCACAGTGACTGTACGTACATACCCCAACCAGAAGCCATGGATTACAGGAAACATCCGCACTGAGCTAAAGGGTAGAGCTTCCGCTTTCAAGGAACGGGACTCTAACCCGGACGCTTATAAGAAATCCCGCTATGACCTCCGACGAACCATCAAACAGGCAAAGAGTCAATACAGGTCTAAGATTGAATCATACTACACTGGCTCTGATGCTCGTCGGATGTGGCAGGGCTTGAAAACTATTACAGACTACAAAGGGAAGCACAGCCGCGAGCTGCCCAGTGACACAAGCCTACCAGACGAGCTAAACCACTTCTATGCTCGCTTCGAGGCAAGCAACACTGAAGCATGCATGAGAGCACCAGCTGTTCCGGATGACTATGTGATCACGCTCTCCGTAGCCGATGTGAGTAAGACTTTTAAGCAGGTCAACATTCACAAGGCCGCAGGGCCAGACGGATTACCAGGACGTGTACTCCGAGCATTTGCTGACCAACTGGCAAGTGTCTTCACTGACATTTTCAACATGTCCCTGACTGAGTCTGTAATACCAACATGTTTCAAGCAGACCACCATAGTCCCCGTGCCCAAGAACTCTAAGATAACCTTCCTAAATGACTACCGACCCGTAGCACTGACGTCTGTAGCCATGAAGTGCTTTGAAAGACTGGTCATGGCTCACATCAACAGCATAATCCCAGAAACCCTAGACCCACTCCAATTTGCATACCGCCCCAACAGATCCACAGATGATGCAATCTCTATCGCACTCCACACTGCCCTTTCCCACCTGGACAAGAGGAACACCTATGTGAGAATGCTATTCATTGACTACAGCTCAGCATTCAACACCATAGTGCCCTCTAAGCTCATCACTAAGCTAAGGATCCTGGGACTAAACACCTCCCTCTGCAACTGGATCCTGGACTTCCTGACGGGCCGCCCCCAGGTGGTAAGGGTAGGTAACAACACATCTGCCACACTGATCCTCAACACGGGGGCCCCTCAGGGGTGCGTGCTCAGTCCCCTCCTGTACTCTCTGTTCACCCATGACTGCATGGCCCGGCACGACTCCAACACCATCATTAAGTTTGCCGACGACACAACAGTGGTAGGCCTGATCACCGACAACGATGAGACAGCCTATAGGGAGGAGGTCAGAAATCTGGCCGTGTGGTGCCAGGACAACAACCTCTCCCTCAACGTGACCAAGACAAAGGAGATGATTGTGGACTACAGGAAAAAAAAGAGGACTGAGCACGCCCCCATTCTCATCGACGGGGCTGTAGTGGAACAGGTTGAGAGCTTCAAGTTCCTTGGTGTCCACATCACCAACGAACTATCATGGTCCAAACACACCAAGACAGTCGTGAAGAGGGCACAACAAAGCCTATTCCCCCTCAGGAGACTAAAAAGATTTGGCATGGGTCCTCAGATCCTCAAAAAATTCTACAGCTGCACCATCGAGAGCATCCTGACTGGTTGCATCACCGCCTGGTATGGCAACTGCTTGGCCTCTGACCGCAAGGCACTACAGAGGGTAGTGCGTACAGCCCAGTACATCACTGGGGCAAAGCTTCCTGCCATCCAGGACCTCTATACCAGGCGGTGTCAGAGGAAGGCCTTCAAAATTGTCAAAGACTCCAGCCACCCTAGTCATAGACTGTTCTCTCTGCTACCGCACGGCAAGCGGTACCGGAGTGCCAAGTCTAGGTCCAAAAGACTTCTCAACAGCTTCTACCCCGAAGCCATAAGACTCCTGAACAGCTAATCATGGCTACCCGGACTATTTGCACTGCCCCCCCACCCCATCCTTTTTACGCTGCTGCTACTCTGTTAAGTATTTATGCATAGTCACTTTAACTCTACCCACATGTACATATTACCTCAACTACCTCAACTAGCCGGTGCCCCCGCACATTGACTCTGCAACGGTACCCCCCTGTATATATAGCCTCCCTACTGTTACTTTATTTTACTTCTGCTCTTTTTTTCTCAACACTTTTTTTTGTTGTTGTTTTATTCTTACTTTTTTTGTTTAAAATAAATGCACTGTTGGTTAAGGGCTGTAAGTAAGCATTTCACTGTAATGTCTGCACCTGTTGTATTCGGCGCATGTGACCAATAAAATTTGATTTGATTTGATTTGATTAGTCCCTGTGCCCAAGAACACTAAGATAACCTGCCTAAATGACTACCGACCTGTCCAAGAAACCCTAGACCTACTCCAATTTGCATACTGCCCCAACAGATCCACAGATGGTGCAATCTCTATTACACTCCACACTGCCCTTTCCCACCTGGACAAGAGGCACACCTACGTGAGAATGCTATTTATTGAGTACAGCTCAGCGTTCAACACCATAGTGCCCTCAAAGCTCATCACTAAGCTAAGGACCCTTGGACTAAACACCTCCCTCTTCAATTGGATCCTGGACTTCCTGACGGGCCACCCCCAGGTGGTAAGGGTAGGTAACAACACATCTGCCACGCTGATCCTCAACACGGGGGCCCCTCAGGGGTGCGTGCTCAGTCCCCTCCTGTACTCCCTGTTCACCCATGACTGCATGGCCAGGCATGACTCCATCACCATCATTAAGTTTGCCGATGACACAACAGTGGTAGGCCTGATCACCGACAACGATGAGACAGCCTATAGGGAGAAGTTCAGAGACCTGGCCGTGTGGTGCCAGGACAACAACCGCTCCCTCAACGTGATCAAGACAAAGGAGATGATTGTGGACTACAGAAAAAAAAAGAAGACTGAGCACGCCCCCATTCTCATCGACGGGGCTGTAGTGGAGCAGGTTGAGAGCTTCAAGTTCCTTGATGTCCACATCACCAACCAACTATCATGGTCCAAACACACCAAGACAGTTGTGAAGAGGGCACGACAAAGCCTATTTCCCCTCAGGAGACTGAAAATATTTGGCATGGGTCCTTAGATCCTCAAAAAGTTATACAGCTGCACCATCGAGAGCATCCTGACTGGTTGCATCACTGCCTGGTATGGCAACTGCTCGGCCTCCGACCTCAAGGCACTACAGAGGGTAGTGCGTACGGCCCATTACATCACTGGGGCCAAGCTTCCTGCCATCCAGGACCTCTATACCAGGCGGTGTCAGAGGAAGGTCCTAAAAATGTTCAAAGACTCCAGCCACCCTAGTCATAGACTGTTCTCTCTGCTACCGCACGGCAGGTGGTACAATGAGTACCAAGTCTAGGTCCAAAAGGCTTCTTAACAGCTTCTACCCCAAAGCCATAAGACTCCTGAACAGCTAATCATGGCTACCCGGACTATTTGCATTGTCCCCCCACCCCACCCCACCCCCTCTTTTACGCTGCTGCTACTCTCTGTTTATTATCTGTGCATAGTCACTTTAACTCTACCTACATCTTACTTCAATTACCTTGACTAAGCGGTGCCCCCGCACATTGCCTCGGTACCGGTACCCCCTGTATATAGCCTCCTTACTGTTATTTTATTTTACTGCTGCTCTTTAATTATTTTTACTTATCTATTTCTTTACTTAACACTTATTTTTCTTAAAACTGCGTTGGTTAAGGGCTTGTAAGCACTCATTTCACTGTAAAGTCTACACCAGTTGTATTCGGCGAATGTGGCAAATAAAATTTGATTTCATTTTGATGAATGTATGAACAGATTATTTTACAGACCAAAATGTATCTCTGTTGTAACAAATTGATGATTTCCAGACCTGGGTTCAAGTGGTATTTGCTTTCTTTCAAAGACTAAAAGCTGTGCTTGATTGAGATTGTATGGCAGAATGGAAAAATTGTAAAGTCCCAAAACCCCAGCGCATTTCACACTTCAAGTTGGCACAATCAAACACTCAAAGTATGAGGAATAAAACAAATACAATTTGAACCCATGTTTGATGATTTCCAGCAGAGATACAATGGCATCAAGACCCTGTGTTTAATAGTCCCAGTTGTTGATGTTTGACCAGAGGCCCATATTCATCAGGAGTGTGGTAGTGCTGAACTAGGATAGGTTTAGCCTTTCAGGTCATCATGAAGGTCATGAAGAAAAAGATGCTTTCTGAATATGAACCCAGAGGTTTACTGTACTGTATCTCATGAATCACTCTTGATCTTTTCTCCTCCTTTTCTTCTCCTTTTTAGATGCATTCTCCTCTACCACCACCACCTCCTCTACCACCACCTCCTCTACCACCTCCTCCTCTACCACCACCTCCTCTACCACATCCTCCTCTACCACCACCACCTCCTCTACCACCACCTCCTCCTCTACCACCACCACCTCCTCTACCACCACCTCCTCCTCTACCACCACCTCCTCTACCACCTCCTCCTCTACCACCACCTCCTCTACCACATCCTCCTCTACCACCACCTCCTCCTCTACCACCTCCTCCTCTACCACCTCCTCCTCTACCACCTCCTCCTCTACCACCACCTCCTCTACCATCACCTCCTCTACCACCACCTCCTCCTCCTCCTCTACCACTACCTCCTCTACCACCTCCTCCTCTACCACCACCTCCTCTACCACCACCTCCTCCTGTACCACCTCCTCCTCTACCACCTCCTCCTCTACCACCACCTCCTCTACCACCACCTCCTCCTCTACCACCTCCTCCTCCTCCTCTACCACCACCTCCTCTTTCACCTCCTCCTCTACCACCACCTCCTCCTCTACCACCACCTCCTTCTCTACCACCTCCTCCTCTACCACCACCTCCTCCTCTACCACCACCTCCTTTACCACCACCTCCTCCTCTACCACCACCTCCTCTACCACCTCGTCCTCTATCACCTCCTCCTCTACCACCACCTCCTCCTCTACCACCACCTCCTCTACCACCTCCTCCTCTACCACCACCTCCTCCTCTACCACCTCCTCCTCTACCACCTCTTCCTCTACCACCACCTCCTCCTCTACCACCACCTCCTCCTCTACCACCACCTCCTCCTCTACCACCACCTCCTCTACCACTACCCCCTCCTCTACCACCACCTCCTCTACCACCACCTCCTCCTCTACCACCTCCTCCTCTACCACCACCTCCTCTACCACCACTTCCTCTACCTCCTCCTCCTCCTCTACCACCACCTCCTCTACCACCTCCTCCTCTACCACCACCTCCTCTACCACCTCCTCCTCTACCACCACCTCCTCCTCTACCACCACCTCCTCTACCACCACCTCCTCCTCTACCACCACCTCCTTCTCTACCACCACCTCCTCCTCTACCACCACCTCCTCCTCTACCACCTCCTCCTCTACCACCACCTCCTCTACCACCTCCTCCTCTACCACCACCTCCTCCTCTACCACCACCTCCTCTACCACCTCCTCCTCCTCTACCACCACCTCCTCCTCTACCACCTCCTCCTCTACCACCTCCTCCTCCTCTACCACCACCTCCTCCTCTACCACCACCTCCTCTACCACCTCCTCCTCTACCACCACCTCCTCCTCTACCACCTCCTCCTCTACCACCTCCTCCTCTACCACCACCTCCTATACCACCACCTCCTCTACCACCACCTCCTCCTCTACCACCTCCTCCTCTACCACCACCTCCTCTACCACCACCTCCTCTACCACCACCTCCTCCTCTAACTCCTCCTCCTCTACCACCACCCCCTCCTCTACCTCCTCCTCCTCCTCTATCACCTCCTCCTCCTCTACCACCTCCTCCTCTACCACCTCCTCCTCCTCTACCACCACCTCCTCTACCACCACCTCCTCCTCTACCACCACCACCTCCTCTACCACCTCCTCCTTTACCACCACCACCTCCTCCTCTACCACCTCCTCCTCTACCACCACCTCCTCCTCTACCACCACCTCCTCCTCTACCTCCTCCTCCTCCTCTACCACCTCTTCCTCTACCACCACCTCCTCCTCTACCACCACCTCATCCTCTACCACCACCACCTACTCCTCTACCTCCTCCTCCTCTACCACCTCGTCCTCATCTTCCTCCTCCTCCTCATGTTCCTCGTCCACTACTATAACCTCTTCCTCCTCTTCATCTTCCTCCTCCAGTACTATAACCTCTTCCTCCTGATCCCTCTGTTTCTTACCCTCCTCAGTTGGTTGGTGTCCGTTGACTCGGTCTGTGTCAGTTGTCTCTTCTTTTTTTCTTCTCAGGAGGTCTGGTTGTCCTTGTAGTGCAGCTCCACACCAGTGGTGGCGCTGCAGTCTTCCAACACCTCTTTCTCTGCCCGCTTTTTCTTTTTCTTCTTCTCTGAAAGGCTCTGCTCCTGGTCCTCACTCTCCTCCGACACGGGAGCTACGACACACTCCACCTCCTCTTTCACCATCACTTCATCCTCTTCCCTCTTTGTCTTCCTCTTCTTCTTCTTGGATGTGAGTTCCTCTGTGTCGTCGGTGGCCTCGGTTGGCGCATCACTCCTCTGTGGTGATGAGGCTGCAGTGGAAGGCCTCACCATGACCCTTCTTTAGCTGAGCCATCCACTGGGCAACGTAGTCCTGCATGGTGACGGTCTCCGTGATGGCCTCAACATCAGGTTCAGAGGTTGTTGTTTCAGCAGCTTCCCCGGTCTCCTCCTGAGCGTCTAGACCACTGTTCTCCGACAGAGACGTAGAGACGTAAAGAAACAAGATAGAAACAAAAAGGAAGAAAATGTTTATGGCCACATTTGGAATAATAAGCAAAGTCCCCTACTTTTGAGACGTGATCCCACCCTGCCCCTTGCACCCTCTCAAACCCTCCAGTCAGAGAAACACAGAAACAGAATAATGCCAACAATGAGGATTCAAGCCCACTTTTAGCAAGAGTGAAATCAGAGATGCTCATCAACATGGACGGTAAAACTGTCAACCCACCCTCCAGTATCTATATTAAAACTTCCACACCTACACAACGTCCCACCCAACACTAAAGCCATATATATTGTAGAGACTCTCCGGCAGTGACATCCTAACAAAAAAGCACTATCGGCTAGTGTGGGGTGAGTCTCTACCTAGTGGTGTGGGGTGAGTCTATACCTAGTGGTGTGCGGTGAGTCTATACCTAGTGGTGTGGGGTGAGTCTATACCTAGTGGTGTGGGTTGAGTCTATACCTAGTGGTGTGGGGTGAGTCTCTACCTAGTGGTGTGGGGTGAGTCTCTACCTAGTGGTGTGGAGTGAGTCTATACCCAGTGGTGTGGAGTGAGTCTATACCTAGTGGTGTGGGGTGAGTCTATACCTAGTGGTGTGCGGTGAGTCTATACCTAGTGGTGTGGGGTGAGTCTATACCTAGTGGTGTGGGGTGAGTCTCTACCTAGTGGTGTGGGGTGAGTCTCTACCTAGTGGTGTGGGGTAAGTCTGTACCTAGTAGTGTGGGGTGAGTCTGTGCCTAGTGGTGTGGGGTAAGTCTGTACCTAGTGTTGTGGGTGAGTCTGTACCTAGTGGTGTGGGGTGAGTCTATACCTAGTGGTGTGCGGTGAGTCTATACCTAGTGGTGTGGGGTGAGTCTCCACCTAGTGGTGTGGGGTGAGTCTGTACCTAGTGGTGTGGGGTGAGTATGTACCTAGTGGTGTTGGGTGAGTCTCTACCTAGTGGTGTGGAGTGAGTATCTACCTAGTGGTGTTGGGTGAGTCTATACCTAGTGGTGTGGGGTGAGTCTATACCTAGTGGTGTGGGGTGAGTCTCCACCTAGTGGTGTGGGGTGAGTCTGTACCTAGTGGTGTGGGGTGAGTCTCTACCTAGTGGTGTGGTGTGAGTGTGTACCTAGTGGTGTGGGGTGAGTCACTACCTAGTGGTGTGGTGTGAGTCTGTACCTAGTGGTGTTGGGTGAGTCTGTACCTAGTGGTGTGGGGTGAGTCTATACCTAGTGGTGTGGGGTAAGTCTGTACCTAGTGGTGTTGGGTGAGTCTATACCTAGTGGTGTGGGGTGAGTATCCACCTAGTGGTGTGGGTTGAGTCTGTACCTAGTGGTGTGGAGTGAGTCTCTACCTAGTGGTGTGGGGTGAGTCTGTACCTAGTGGTGTGCGGTGAGTCTATACCTAGTGGTGTGGGGTGAGTCTGTACCTAGTGGTGTGGGGTGAGTCTCCACCTAGTGGTGTGGGGTGAGTCTGTACCTAGTGGTGTGGGGTGAGTCTGTACCTAGTTGTGTGGGGTGAGTCTCTACCTAGTGGTGTGGTGTGAGTCTATACCTAGTGGTGTGGGGTGAGTCACTACCTAGTGGTGTGGTGTGAGTCTGTACCTAGTGGTGTTGGGTGAGTCTGTACCTGCATGGTGACGGTCTCCGTGATGGCCTCAACATCAGGTTCAGAGGTTGTTGTTTCAGCAGCTTCCCCGGTCTCCTCCTGAGCGTCTAGACCACTGTTCTCCGACAGAGACGTAGAGACGTAAAGAAACAAGATAGAAACAAAAAGGAAGAAAATGTTTATGGCCACATTTGGAATAATAAGCAAAGTCCCCTACTTTTGAGACGTGATCCCACCCTGCCCCTTGCACCCTCTCAAACCCTCCAGTCAGAGAAACACAGAAACAGAATAATGCCAACAATGAGGATTCAAGCCCACTTTTAGCAAGAGTGAAATCAGAGATGCTCATCAACATGGACGGTAAAACTGTCAACCCACCCTCCAGTATCTATATTAAAACTTCCACACCTACACAACGTCCCACCCAACACTAAAGCCATATATATTGTAGAGACTCTCCGGCAGTGACATCCTAACAAAAAAGCACTATCGGCTAGTGTGGGGTGAGTCTCTACCTAGTGGTGTGGGGTGAGTCTATACCTAGTGGTGTGCGGTGAGTCTATACCTAGTGGTGTGGGGTGAGTCTATACCTAGTGGTGTGGGTTGAGTCTATACCTAGTGGTGTGGGGTGAGTCTCTACCTAGTGGTGTGGGGTGAGTCTCTACCTAGTGGTGTGGAGTGAGTCTATACCCAGTGGTGTGGAGTGAGTCTATACCTAGTGGTGTGGGGTGAGTCTATACCTAGTGGTGTGCGGTGAGTCTATACCTAGTGGTGTGGGGTGAGTCTATACCTAGTGGTGTGGGGTGAGTCTCTACCTAGTGGTGTGGGGTGAGTCTCTACCTAGTGGTGTGGGGTAAGTCTGTACCTAGTAGTGTGGGGTGAGTCTGTGCCTAGTGGTGTGGGGTAAGTCTGTACCTAGTGTTGTGGGTGAGTCTGTACCTAGTGGTGTGGGGTGAGTCTATACCTAGTGGTGTGCGGTGAGTCTATACCTAGTGGTGTGGGGTGAGTCTCCACCTAGTGGTGTGGGGTGAGTCTGTACCTAGTGGTGTGGGGTGAGTATGTACCTAGTGGTGTTGGGTGAGTCTCTACCTAGTGGTGTGGAGTGAGTATCTACCTAGTGGTGTTGGGTGAGTCTATACCTAGTGGTGTGGGGTGAGTCTATACCTAGTGGTGTGGGGTGAGTCTCTACCTAATGGTGTGGAGTGAGTCTGTACCTAGTGGTGTGGGGTGAGTCTCTACCTAGTGGTGTGGTGTGAGTCTATACCTAGTGGTGTGGGGTGAGTCACTACCTAGTGGTGTGGTGTGAGTCTGTACCTAGTGGTGTTGGGTGAGTCTGTACCTAGTGGTGTGGGGTGAGTCTCCACCTAGTGGTGTGGGTTGAGTCTGTACCTAGTGGTGTGTGGTGAGTCTGTACCTAGTGGTGTGGGGTGAGTATCCACCTAGTGGTGTGGGTTGAGTCTGTACCTAGTGGTGTGGAGTGAGTCTCTACCTAGTGGTGTGGGGTGAGTCTGTACCTAGTGGTGTGCGGTGAGTCTATACCTAGTGGTGTGGGGTGAGTCTGTACCTAGTGGTGTGGGGTGAGTCTCCACCTAGTGGTGTGGGGTGAGTCTGTACCTAGTGGTGTGGGGTGAGTCTGTACCTAGTTGTGTGGGGTGAGTGTGTACCTAGTGGTGTGGAGTGAGTCTGTACCTAGTGGTGTGGGATGAGTCTCCATCTAGTGGTGTGGGGTGAGTTTATACCTAGTGGTGTGGGGTGAGTCTATACCTAGTGGTGTGGGGTAAGTCTGTACCTAGTGGTGTTGGGTGAGTCTATACCTAGTGGTGTGGGGTGAGTCTCCACCTAGTGGTGTGGGGTGAGTCTATACCTGGTGGTGTGGTGTGAGTCTATACCTAGTGGTGTGGGGTGAGTCTGTACCTAGTGGTGTGGGTTGAGTCTCTACCTAGTGGTGTGGGGTGAGTCTCTAACTAGTGGTGTGGGGTGAGTCTGTACCTAGTGGTGTGGGGTGAGTCTGTACCTAGTGGTGTGGGGTGAGTCTCTACCTATTGGTGTGGGGTGAGTCTCTACCTAGTGGTGTGGGGTGAGTCTCTACCTAGTGGTGTGGGGTGAGTCTCTACCTAGTGGTGTGGGGTGAGTATCCACCTAGTGGTGTGGGGTGAGTCTATACCTAGTGGTGTGGGGTGAGTCTGTACCTAGTGGTGTGGGGTGAATCTGTACCTAGTGGTGTGCGGTGAGTCTATACCTAGTGGTGTGGGGTGAGTATGTACCTAGTGGTGTGGGGTGAGTCTGTACCTAGTGGTGTGGGGTGAGTCTATACCTAGTGGTGTGCGGTGAGTCTGTACCTAGTGGTGTGGGGTGAGTCTGTACCTAGTGGTGTGGGATGAGTCTCTACCTAGTGGTGTGGGGTGAGTCTCTACCTAGTGGTGTGGGGTGAGTCTGTACCTAGTGGTGTGGGGTGAGTCTCCACCTAGTGGTGTGGGGTGAGTCTATACCTAGTGGTGTGGGGTGAGTCTCTACCTAGTGGTGTGGAGTGAGTCTGTACTTAGTGGTGTGGAGTGAGTCTGTACCTAGTGGTGTGGGGTGAGTCTGTACCTAGTTGTGTGGAGTGAGTCTGTACCTAGTGGTGTGGGGTGAGTCTGTACCTAGTGGTGTGGGGTGAGTCTCTACCTAGTGGTGTGGGGTGAGTCTCCACCTAGTGGTGTGGGGTGAGTCTCCACTTAGTGGTGTGGGGTAAGTCTGTACCTAGTGGTGTGGGGTGAGTCTGTACCTAGTGGTGTGGGGTGAGTCTGTACCTAGTGGTGTGGGGTGAGTCTCTACCTAGTGGTGTGGGGTGAGTGTGTACCTAGTGGTGTGAGGTGAGTCTCTACCTAGTGGTGTGGGGTGAGTCTCTACCTAGTGGTGTTGGGTGAGTCTATACCTAGTGGTGTGGTGTGAGTCTATACCTAGTGGTGTTGGGTGAGTCTCTACCTAGTGGTGTGGGGTGAGTCTCCACCTAGTGGTGTGGGGTGAGTCTCTACCTAGTGGTGTGGGGTGAGTGTGTACCTAGTGGTGTGGGGTGAGTCTGTACCTAGTTGTGTTGGGTGAGTCTATACCTAGTGGTGTGGGGTGAGTCTATACCTAGTGGTGTGGGGTGAGTCTGTACCTAGTTGTGTGGGTGAGTCTCCACCTAGTGGTGTGGGGTGAGTCTCTACCTAGTGGTGTGGGGTGAGTCTCTACCTAGTGGTGTGGGGTGAGTCTGTACCTAGTGGTGTGGGGTGAGTCTGTACCTAGTGGTGTGGGTTGAGTCTCTACCTAGTGGTGTGGGGTGAGTCTATACCTGGTGGTGTGGGGTGAGTCTATACCTGGTGATGTGGGGTGAGTCTCTACCTAGTGGTGTGGGGTGAGTCTATACCTAGTGGTGTGGGGTGAGTCTGTACCTAGTTGTGTGGGTGAGTCTCCACCTAGTGGTGTGGGGTGAGTCTATACCTAGTGGTGTGGTTTGAGTCTCCACCTAGTGGTGTGGGGTGAGTCTGTACCTACACTCTGGAACAGTAGAAATGCGTTCTCTGGCAATCCGTCTGACAAATCTGGGTTTGGGGGATGCCAGGAGATAGATCCCTGCCCGAGTGCATAGTGCCAACTGTAAAGTTTGGTGGAGGAGGAATAATGGTCTGGGGTTGTTTTTCATGGTTCGGGAAAAGAGATTGTAGGAAGAAGAACTGTGGTCACTTGGAAATGTTTTTTGTTGTGAGTCTCAGACAACGAAACAATTGATGTTGCAAGCCAGATGTTGATCAGATAAAGTTTATGATAGCCATAACTGAGTCCATCGTGTTTACTAACTCACCAGTCACCACTGAGTTTAGCATCACTCTGCTTTATCAGGCAGTGTAGTGGTTTACTTGGCTGACATTAGCATCCCTGATTGGCTGTCATGCTGCGTTTAGACGAGGGATACAAAAACCGTCATACCTGTTGGCATAGCGGGACAAGAAAGCAAGAAAGAGGGTGATGGCAAAAGCAAGCCAGGCACGACAGTTTGAGTTGCTATGGGGATTTAAGTAAACAATCAGAAAACAACCTTACGGCAGAAAACAACCTTACGGCAGACAGCCAAATATTAAATATTTGAACTTTGATGGCAAGTCCCTGGCGGAAAACAGCATTCACCGCCAGACTCAACAGCATTTACCGTCGTTCTTTCATTGAAAACAATGACATCTGGTTTGCCGTCTACCATCTACCTCGTACCATGTAAAAGCAGCATAACTGATACGTTGGGTGATATTGAGGGGGTTCGATTAATCCATGTTTGGAACTGGGTTACCTCCCGGGCGTGAGCGTGGAGAAGTCAGATCAAAACCAAAGTGACGTAATTAAGCGAGTGTAGTAATTAGTACGATTCTGTGTTTTCCCATGCAAATGTGATTGCTTTTTGATCAAATGTGTTTTAAGGAAAAAATATGTTGTATGTTTCTGGACGATGCACCATGCTGACTTTTTGACAAAACGACAGAGCTGCACAGATTACTGTTCGATCGGAGAATGGCGCTCCTCCCTCCCCGCTTTCGCCCGATGACGACGGGCCTTTGCTTGGTGCCCTGCGGCATAATCGAATCCGCCCACTGATTGACAGCACTCAATGGGCGGGACTACGGGAAAACAGATTCTCCTATTGCAGAAAATATGGAATATTGGGCTCATTTTGACACTAAACATCGGAGGCATCATTTATCAATCATGCCTAGGCACAAATCTGTGCGTTAACCATGTGTGGTTATCATTCCCACCAAAGTGTGAGCTTTATCAATATGAACGTTTTGCTTGAGAGTGTTCATAAATGTATGTAAAGCCATGACCATGTGCATACGCATATCTCTCCCTCTCTCCCTCCCATCCCAGAGGACCTGAGCCCTAGGACCATGCCTCAGGACTACCTGGCCTGATGACTCCTGGCTGTCCCCAGTCCACCTGGTCGTGCTGCTGCTCCAGTTTCCACTCTTCTGCCTGCGGCTATGGAACCCTGATCTGTTCACCGGACGTGGTACCTTGTCCCGGACCTGCTGTTTTCAACTCTCTCTCTCTCTACCGCACCTGCTATTTCAACCTCTAAATGCTCGGCTATGAAAAGCCAAGTGACATTTACTCCTGATGTACTGACCTGTTGCAACCTCTACATCCACTGTGATTATTATTTGACCCTGCTGGTCATCTATGAACGTTTGAACATCTTGGAGAAAAATCTGGCCTTAATGGCCATGTACTGTTATAATCTCCACCCGGCACAGCCAGAAGGGGACTGGCCACCCTTCAGAGCCTGGTTCCTCTCTAGGTTTCGTCCTATGTTTCTGCCTATCTAGGGAGTTTTTCCTAGCCACTGTGCTTCTACATCTGCATTGCTTGCTGTTTGGGGTTTTAGGCTGGGTTTCTGTACAGCACTTTGTGACATCTGCTGATGTAAAAAGGGCTTTATAAATAAAAGTTGATTGATTGATTGATTTATTTAAGTGGTGGAATAAGGGAACTGCTTGTCAAGCGCAGAACGGGGAAATATATGTTGAAAATATGTGAAATTGTGAGAGTAATAATTAAATAATTTTCCGATTTCATGCTATTTCCATTTATGAATTCATGCAATATATCTTAACATGCTATATCAGTTGACAACATCAGTGCACTTAATAATAATCCATATAAAGTACAATAATATATTAAATTGGCGGTACGTGTGAAAGTGAAACCATTGTGTAAAAACGATAAAAGACCAGGAAATGGGGATATGGGGAAATGGAATGAGGCTGACCTGCTCTGTCTGGAAGATTTGGCACACGCTACATTTCATAGAGACCACGTTTTTTAGAGACAGGTGTGGCTTCTTTTTTCTTCTTCTGCAGAACCAATCTTATGTGACTTTTGCGAGGATTTAAGATCCTCCTTTAGAAAGGTGAACATATACCATTCCGGTGCGATCCACCCTCCGGTTCTTGGCAGCGGGAGGTTGCTGATCGGGCATCTCTCAGCCCTCCATGAGCCAATGTTTTGGATGCAGTCATCAGCAAAAAAAACGTACTGTAACATATCGTTTTCATACAGCATCGCACAACAGGTCGAAGTCAAGAGGGGTCTCTTTGCCATCAATGGCTTCCCAAAGACGAACGGAGCAATAGACGGCCCCCCCCACATGGCCATGAAAAGCACCATCCCCAAAAACGAGTTCAACTATGTGAAGGTGAGGTGATGCGCAACATATGCTGCTGAATGTGGTGCCAAGGTGGCCAAGTGGTACACACAACTCGTTCATTCTGCAGAACAGCGATGTTGGCCTAAACACCTACAGGAGAGAGCCTGTTGAGGATGGGATGGCTTATTGGTGAGTGTTGTCTAGTCATTTGAAGTGTATTTGCCGTTGCTGAAGCAACTTGAATTGTCCTAATGGTCCACTTTGTAGCTATGTTTTTATTTTGACTGGTCAAGCCACAACTGAGCGAGCCAAATAAAACCTTTTGGTTGTACTCAATCTCTGACACTACCACCTCTATTTCAATCTCGGGAAAATATTTTCTTCCTTAACTTATTTTGTTTGCAACATTGTATTTCATGGTACCGCGTTGTACATTCCCAACGGGCTTTAAAGGTATGATATTTACCATATATAGTTAATTAGGGGCGTTCTGAAATATAAACAGTCAAGGTCGTGCACGAACACTGAGGATGACAACTGGTATTTATCAACGGTTATCTCCTACCAATGTGCTGTAGGATTGTTTAATACACTTTTTTTATGCATAGGAACATTCTATATTCCGTTCATAAGTAGTGTTTTAGGAATAGTTTCTACACAACATCGATAAATGAGGCCCTTGGATATTTGCGGGGATGTTTTTGCAGATTTTTTTAAAATTAATGTTCAGAATTGATCAAAGGGCCATTCTAAAATGGTAAACGGGCCGGGCCGGGCCGTGGGCCGCCAGTTGAATAACGCTGCTATACAACCTGAACACTATGTCATGACGCCCCAACCACCCAGACTGCATTGGGTCACACCGACCACAGGAGTGTTCACTCATGCTGTATCTGGATTCAACTGTACAGAGGCCAAGACACCTAGGACCACGATGGTCTGCATTTAAAAGCTACCACTACAGCCCTTTGTCAGGACACCCCAATGACTCATCGGTCTTCATTTTCCTAATGGCCTCCTCAATGGGCCTACTCAATGGGCCTACTCAATGGGCCTCGTCGTCGGCGTTCGTCGTCCCCGGAGTACTAGCTGCTACCGTTTGACGTTATCTATGTTTGTTTGGTTTTGTCTGATTAGTGCACCTGTTCTAGATCACGTATTGATTATGTCACCTATAAGTTTCCTTTGGTTTTGTTTGTAGTTGTGTGTTGTCGTCCTCCTGTCCGTTGGTGATGTGTATTTGCTCTCGTATATTTAGAGTATTGACGCACTGTTTGCGTAATCACTTGTATTTTGTGTATATACGCACAGTATGCGTAATCGCTCGCCTTCCGTTGTGTTGAGGCCCGTTATTTTGTATTGTCGTGTTCTTACAAGTAAAGTCTGTGTTGGACTGAGCTTCTGTGTCCTGCGCCTGACTCCAACACCACATCCACATCAGCCCTTGACAATCATGTCTAGAAATCAAGAGGCAAACACAAAGTAATATGGAGTTTTAAAACATGAAGTTATTGTCCTCTGATATTTGACATTAAAATGACATTCCCCATGGATCTGGAGTCAGCTTCACCCCTTTAGGTTAGTTTATTCATCTGCATACAGCGTATACTTTATCTGTATTTCTGAATCCCAAATGGCATCTTATTCCCTACATAGTGCACTACTGTTGACCAGAGACCCCTAGGGAACAGGGTGCATTTGGGATGCATTCCCCTGTGTTTTTTGCTCTTTGTTCATGCAGCTGGTTATTAACTTAAGTAATTCAGGAATATTGCAAGATTCACAGATACTTCTTGGTTAGGCCACATGGGATTAAAGCAAGCATTACACTGGTCGTTAGTCTCTGTCCTAAACCAACCAGAACGCATGTTATAGTCAATACCGAAAGGGGAGTAAAGTCATTGTTTTGAGGACTTATTGATCCATTGGCAAACATTCTGAAATCATTATCTTTTTAACCATGGAATACTGTCCGATGTTTTGTTGTAAAAAAAATGATAAATCCAGACAGTGTGGCAGATGTTAGGTGGGATATGATATTTGTGGTTCTTAAAAGACTAACTGGATTAGTGAAATATTTCAGTGTGTGCGTCCACTCTCCTGTATGCTCAGCGCAGCAGTTTTCTCCCGTAGTATCAGAGACGAGCCTAATGGACGTCCCCAGGCGTAGTGAGAGAAGAGCCACACACCAAGTTACCACTTTTCCCCCATTTCTCTCCCCCCCCTCCACCCCTTCTCTCTTTCCCCTCCATCCCTCTCCCTCCACCCCTTCTCTCTTTCCCCTCCATCCCTCTCCCTCCACCCCTTCTCTCTTTCCTCCCCTCCATCCCTCTCCCTCCATCCCTTCTCTCTTTCCTCCCCTCCATCCCTCTCCTGAGAGTGATTTCACAGGCTGTTTGAAAGCACTCCCCCAGGCTGACCATCATCCCCGGTCCCGGCTAGACCCCATGTAGTTGGACCCCATCGGCTCCATAGCCCCAGTCTGTCTGTGGACCAGAGAGGAGGGGTTTACCATTGTTATTGTCCAGTTACAGAGAGTATCGATTTTTTCTCTGGGTTGGAAGTTGGAGAGTTTTGTCCTAATGGCACCTCACCTGCAGCTCTGCTGTGTTGTGTTGCTAACTCCCACCTTGTTAGAAGTTCCAGTCGTTTTTAGTGAGGATCTGAGGCTGCAGAAAACTTTCAGGATGAGGCACACAGACCAAGGCCCCAAATAGAGCGAAACACCTCCTCCTCGCCTACAGTCCAAAAGGTGAGGAAGACCCACATGAAGAAAGAGAGGAAGAGGATCACACCAGGAAGGAGGAGTGGTGGAGGAGGGTCGGTTAACACAGCTAACCTATATTCAACTACCACCACCACCACCAACTCCACCACCTCCTCCTCCACCTCCTCCTCCACCACCTCCTCCTCCACCACCACCACCACCAACTCCACCGCCTCCTCCTCCTCCACCACCTCCTCCTCCACCACCTCCTCCTCCTCCTCCACCTCCTCCTCCACCACCTCCTCCTCCACCGCCTCCTCCTCCACCACCACCAACTCCACCACCTCCTCCTCCACAGAGCCCCAGGAAGAGGATGCGTTGTGTGCCGTGTGCAGCCCATAGATAAGACTTCTTCTGCTGAGGAGCGGCCTGGCCGGCTATCAATCTTCTTCCTGCTCCCTTTCTCCACTCTCCCTTGGTGGGGGCCAGGCCAGGAACACAGGGAGGGTCCCAGAGAGAGAGAGAGAGAGAGATGGAGAGAGAGGGTTAGGAGGGAGAGGGGATAGAGGGGGGGGGGGGGGGGGGGGGGGCAGAGAGAGGGGGATTGAGAGAGAGAGACAGAGAGAGAGAGAGAGAGAGAGAGAGAGATGGAGAGAGAGGGTTAGGAGGGAGAGGGGATAGAGAGGGGGGGACAGAGAGAGGGGGATTGAGAGAGAGAGACAGAGAGAGAGAGAGAGAGAGGGGGGGATTGAGAGAGAGAGAGAGAGAGGGGTCTGAGGGTCTGAAGGCCTCTCCTTTAAGACATTCCAGCTCTCTCTCTCTAGCCTGCTAACGGCCAACAGTGAGCTGTGGCTTCTGAAGCCCAGACGTTACCATAGACGCCAAGCCAGTTCAGAAGGTCAGTCAAGCCAGTTCAGAAGGTCAGTCAAGCCAGTTCAGAAGGTCAGTCAAGCCAGTTCAGAAGGTCAGTCAAGCCAGTTCAGAAGGTCAGTCAAGCCAGTTCAGAAGGTCAGTCAAGCCAGTTCAGAAGGTCAGTCAAGCCAGTTCAGAAGGTCAGTCAAGCCAGTTCAGAAAGGCAGTCAAGCCAGTTCAGAAGGTCAGTCAAGCCAGTGAGGATGAAGGGAAGGGTCCAACAGAATGTATCAGCCACCTCTTCACTAACTAAACTACATTTAAACACTTTGCCTGTATACAAAATGTATGAGATTCAAGTTTCTCAGACAGTGATTAGGTTATCTAAGGACACAAAAAAACGAATCAGAACTTGTTAGATGGTAAATAGGTCCCCCATATTTCCAGTGCTACTTTAAATGCTGCCACATCAGCAATGGGCAATTCTCCTAGTGTCATGGGATCAAGACCTACTTATTCAATGTTGTGATACAATAATGAAAAAGTCCAATATTGTATGACTGACTATATCTACACGGTAATATACACTGAGTGTACAAAACATTAGGAATAGCCTCAATTCGTCAGGACATCTTGACACACTCAAACTGGTATGCATGGCACCTACTACCATACCCCATTCAAAGGCACTTACATATTTTGTCTAAATGGCACACATACACAATCCATGTCTCAATTGTCTCAAGGCATAAACATCCTTCTTTAACCTGTCTCCTCACCTTCATCTACACTGATTGAAGTGAATTTAACAAGTGACATCAATAAGGGATCATAGCTTTCACCTGGATTCACCTGGTCAGTCTATGTCTAATGTTTTGTCCACTCAGTGTATAGCACCTTAGGTAATTGATACAGGCATCACCCTGTCACCTACACAGCCACCTTCAGTTACCTCCTGCCACCTCCAGCCACCACCAGTTACCTCCAGCCACCTCCAGCTAGCTCCTGCTACCTCCAGCCATCCCCAGTTACCTCCAGCCACCTCCAGCTACCTCCTGCTACCTCCTGCCACCTCCAGCCACCTCCAGCCACCTCCAGCTACCTCCTGCCACCTCCAGCTACCTCCTGCCACCTCCAGCTACCTCCTGCCACCTCCAGCCACCACAAGTTACCTCCTGCCACCTCCAGCTACCTCCTGCCACCTCCAGCTACCTCCTGCCACCTCCAGCCACCCCCAGTTACCTCCAGCCACCTCCAGCTACCTCCTGCCACCTCCAGCTACGTCCAGCTACCTCCAGCCACCTCCAGCTACGTCCAGCTACCTCCAGCCACCTCCAGCCACCTCCAGCCACGAATTACCCCAGCTAGTGATGTACAATGGCTTGCGAAAGTATTCACCCCCCTTGGCATTTTTCCTATTTTGTTGCCTTACAACCTGGAATTAAAATGGATATTTGGGGGGTTTGTATCATTTGATATACACAACATGTCTACATCTTTGAAGATGCAAAATATTTTTTTGTGAAACAAACAAGAAATAAGACAAAAAAAACAGAAAACATGAGCGTGCATAACTATTCAACCCCCAATTCACTAGGAATTATGCCCATTCTTCAACGCAAAACTGCTCCAGATCCTTCCAGTTGGATGGGTTCCGCTGGTGTACAGCAATCTTTAAGTCATACCACAGATTCTCAATTGGATTGAGGTCTGGGCTTTGACTAGGCCATTCCAATACATTTCAATGTTTCCCCTTAAACCACTCGAGAGTTGCTTTAGTAGTATGCTTAGGGTCATTGTCTTGCTGGAAGGTGAACCTCCGTCCCAGTCTCAAATCTCAGGAAGACTGAAACAGGTTTCCCTCAAGAATTTCCCTGTATTTAGCGCCATCCATCATTCCTTCAATTCTGACCAGTTTCCCAGTCCCTGTCGATGAAAAACATCCCCACAGCATGATGCTGCCACCACCATGGTTCACTGTGGGGATGGTGTTCTAGGGGTGATGAGAGGTGTTGGATTTGCGCCAGATATAGTGTTTGCCTTGAATGCCCATCTGACCAGAGTACCTTCTTCCATATTTTTGGGGAGTCTCCCACATGGCTTTTGATGAACACCAAACGTGTTTGCTTATTTTTTTCTTTAAGCAATGGCTTTTTTCTGGCCACTCTTCCGTAAAGCCCAGCTCTGTGGAGTGTACGGCTTAAAGTGGTCCTATGGACAGATACTCCAATCCCCGCTGTGGAGCTTTGCTGCTCCTTCAGAGTCATCTTTGGTCTCTTTGTTGCCTCTCTGATTAATGCCTTCCTTGCCTGGTCAGTGAGTTTTGGTGGGCGGCCCTCTCTTGGCAGGTTTGTTGTGGTGCCATATTCTTTCCATTTTTTTATAATGGATTTAATGGTGCTCCGTGTGATGTTCAAAGTTTCAGATATTTTTTATAACCCAACCCTGATCTGTATTTCTCCAGAACTTTGTCCCTGACCTGTTTGGAGAGCTCCTTGCTCTTCATGGTGCCACTTGCTTGGTGGTGCCCCTTGCTTAGTGGTGTTGCAGACTCTGGGGCCTTTCAGAACAGGTGTATATATACACTGAGATCATGTGACACTTAGATTGCACACAGGTGGACTTTATTTAACTAATGAGACTTCTGAAGGTAATTGGTTGCACCAGATATTATTTAGGGGCTTCATAGCAAAGGGGGTGAATATATATGCACGCACCACTTTTAGTTTTTTATTTTGTAGAATTCTTTTAAACAAGTTATTTTTTAAATTTCACTTCACCAATTTGGACTATTTTGTGTATGTCCATTACATGAAATCCAAATAAAAACCATTTAAATTACAGGTTGTAATGCAACAAAATAGGAAAAACGCCACCGGGGATGAATACTTTTGCAAGGCACTGTATAGTGAGTTATCCATCCAGCGGTGTCAAACCTGCAGTTGTCCATCCATAGCCATCTCTGTGATCAATCACTCTGAGCTCAGGTAGCGCCCGCTATCCCCAGCCTCCCCCTTCTCCTCCAGCCTCCCCCTTCTCCTCCTGCCTCTCCCCTTCTCCCTGCCTCCCCCTTCTCCTCCATCCTCTCCCCTTGTCACTGCCTCCCCCTTCTCCTCACAGCCTCTCCCCTTCTCCCTGCCTCCCCCTTCTCCTCACAGCCTCTCCCCTTCTCCCTGTCTCCCACTTCTCCTCACAGCCTCTCCCCTTCTCCCTGTCTCCCCCTTCTCCTCACAGCCTCTCCCCTTCTCCCTGCCTCCCCTGTCTCCTCCAGCCTCTCCCCTTTCTCCTCCAGCCTCTCCCCTTCTCCCTGCCTCCCCCTTCTCCTCCAGCCTCTCCCCTTCTCCCTGCCTCCCCTTTCTCCTCCAGCCTCTCCCCTTTCTCCTCACAGCCTCTCCCCTTCTCCCTACCTCCCCCTTCTCCTCCAGCCTCTCCCCCTTCTCCTCCAGCCTCTCCCCTTCTCCTCCAGCCTCTCCCCTTCTCCCTGCCTCCCCTTTCTCCTCACAGCCTCTCCCCTTCTCCCTGCATTCCCCTTCTCCTCCCGCCACTCCCCTTTGCCTCCTTCTGTCAGCCCCTTCTCCTCCTGTCCCCCTCCTCTGGTTCATGACACAATTACTCACCACAAGACAAACGACAGGCTCTTGCTGCTGGTATCAGAGTGTCCAGCCCCTTCTAAATGAAGGTGCTTTGGCAGCGCTGCTGTGGCTGCTTATGCTTCCCCCCTCTCCATCTCCCTATCGTGCTTATCGGCAGGCAAGCAGTGCCCCCTGGCCATCCCCTCCTCCCCCACCACCCACCACCCCCAGCCTCTTTCCTCTCTGTCCCCCTCCTCAAGGGGTTTAGTTAGGGGAGCCACAGGGAGGGCCAGCCTGGTTGATTTATCTCCCCTGCCCCTCCAGCCCCCCAGCCTGGCCCCCACCCTCGGCCCACAGCCCCAGGTACCAGCCCCTCAGCCCGGCCACCACCTCCACCAGGCTGAAACAGTCGACGAGGCTCCTACGACTCCAGTGGTTCCACACACAGCATTAGCTGGAGTAAACCTTCCTGCCGGTGAAAAATGTCCTGTGATTGGCTAATTAATCAGTCAAACGGGAGCGATGCAGCCCGTGACTGGAGGGACCGGAGCGGGTGCCCGCAGAGGGGCCCGCTGATAAATAGTCTCCCTGACGATTCATACATCAACAAAAGTTAGTAATTTTTCGAAAAGCCCAAGGATGGCTGTGAAAGGTGCGGGAAGGGGTAGGTATCGCCGCCGAAGATAACCTAGCTACAGTTTATATTTATTTCGCTCGCTTTATTTATATTTTCTGTCGACAGATAATTTAATGTTTGAAAATGTCTCACTTTTTGAATTTTGTGTAATTTTTCTCTTTGTAGAGTTCCTTTTCCGTTATATAAAAAAAATAAACTATTTTGTGTATGTCCATTACATGAAATCAAAATCAAAATCCATTTAAATTACAGGTTGTAATGCATCAAAATAGGAAGAAAAAAAAAAGACAAGGGGGATGAATACTTTTGCAAGGCACTGTACGTCCGGCAATATAGATTATTCTCTGATGTGTTTAAACGGTCATTTGACTGATACTGACCGTACCTAGGCTACCTGCGATGTCTCAGGCCCGCTTGTTGTTTCAGCACGGGGGGTGAACAGTACACCCCTATAGGATTATGAATAACCCCCTCTCCTTTGTGCACATTTATTTTAATGCAAATGCGGTCTAGAGTCTTGGCTTGGCACATGCATTATACTCCAATATGCAGTCTGGTTCCTGTGCCTCAGTGTGTTTGCTAAATCTAACACAGTTGATTTACAGAATGGGTGTTTTATGTATATGTTGGTGTAGTGAAAAGTTGATTGCAGACAAAAGATAAAGCTTTTTGCACCTTGATGTGGCAAAAACATTTTTTGACAGATTTATACTTTTGGGGTAAACGACCACCCCAGCATTATCTGAGTTTATATTTAGAACGTTTGTGTAACAGAACACAGAATGTCTATTTATTCACATGGTTAGTTCTGTGGAACCCACTTGTTCTGTTCTCCTCAACATAACATGCCTGGTGGATAGTGATGGATAGGCCTAGCAGTTAGTCAGTAGTGAGTGGGCATGGCTGGTTCCAGGACCCACTAGGATCCAGCCAGGAGGTCGGTACGGAATGCTCCTGCCGGGGTCGTGCTGACCTTCCTGCCCTCTCCCACTCCCACTCCCTGCTCCGCCACAAAGAGGCCAGGCCCCGCCCCTGTTGCCCGCTCCCTCTGCCCACGCCCGTCCACATGAAGGATGGCTAGTCAGTTGGGGGGGGTGGGGGTGTGCGGGGGAGATCCCGGGCAACACAGTCTGAAAGAATAAGAAGGATGAGGAAAAGGGGGGTGCAGGGGGGAACAGGGGGAGCAAGAGGGGCTCGGGGCGGAGCAGGTGGGTGCGGGGCGGAGCATTTTAGGGGTTTGGGATTGAGGCATTTGGCAGATTTTAATTTTAATTTCACCTTTATTTAACCAGGTAAGCCAGTTGAGAACAAGTTCTCATTTACAACTGCGACCTGGCCAAGATAAAGCAAAGCAGTGCGATAAAAACAACAACACAGAGTTACATATGGGGTAAAACAAAACATAAAGTCAAAAATACAACAGAAAATATATATACAGTGTGTGCGAATGTAGTAAGTTATGGAGGTAAGGCAATAAATAGCCCATAGTGCAAAATAGTTACAATTTCGTATTAACACTGGAATGATAGATGTGCAAGAGATGATGTGCAAATAGAGATACTGGGGTACAAATTAGCAAAATAAATAACAATATGGGGATGAGGTAGTTGGGTGGGCTAATTTCAGATGGGCTGTGTACAGGTGCAGGGATCGGTAAGCTGCTCTGACAACTGATGCTTAAAGTTAGTGAGGGAGATAAGTGTCTCCAGCTTCAGAGATTTTTGCAGTTCGTTCCATGCTGGCGGTGTGGCAGGCAGGGCGCATGGGAGTCCACGGGCGGAGTCCACGGGCTGAGTCCACGGGCTGAGTCCACGGGCGGAGTACACAGATTCGCTGCACTCAGAAACATTGTTGATCATAACGTTTATTATATATCTAGTAGTAAGGTTAATTATATATCTATATATATATCTAATAGTAAGGTTAATTATTCTAAATAAATCACTGAGTGTCACCAGCCAAGCACCCCCACACCATCACACCTCCTCCTCCATGCTTCACGGTGGGAACCACACATGCGGAGATCATCTGTTCACCTACTCTGAGTCTCACAAAGACACGGCTGTTGGAACCAAAAATCTCAAACTTCGACTCATCAGACCAAAGGAAAAATGTCCACCTGTCTATTTTTGTCCATTGCCCGTGTTTCTTGGCCCAAGCAAGTCTCTTCTTCTTATTGGTGTCCTTTAGTAGTGGTTTCTTTGCAGCAATTCGACCATGAAGGCCTGATTCACGTAGTCTCCTCTGAACAGTTGATGTTGAGATGTGTCTGTTACTTGAACTCTGTGAAGCATTTATTTGGGCTGCAATTTCTGAGGCTGGTAATTCTAATGAACTTATCCTCTGCAGCAGAGGTAACTCTGGGTCTTCCATTCCTGTGGCGGTCCTCATGAGAGCCAGTTTCATCATAGCGCTTGATGGTTTTTGCGACTGCACTTTCTGTTCTTGAAATTTTCCGGATTGACTGACCTTCATCTCTTACAGTAAGGATGGACTGTCGTTTCTCTTTGCTTATTTGAGCTGTTAATATGGACTTGGTCTTTTACCAAATAGAGCTATCTTCTGTATACCACCCCTACCTTGTCACAACACAACTGATTGGCTCAAACGCATTAAGAAGGAAATAAATTCCACAAATTAACTTTTAAGAAGGAACACCTGTTAATTGAAATGCATTCCAGGTGACTACCTCATGAAGCTGGTTGAGAGAATGCCAAGATTGTGCAAAGCTGTCATCAAGGCAATGGGTGGCTACTTTGAAGAATCTCAAATATAAAATATATTTTGATTTGTTTAACACTTTATGGGGTTACTACAGTAATCCATAAGTGTTATTTCATAGTTTTGATGTCTTCACTATTATTTTACAATGTAAAAAATAGTAAAAATAAAGAAAAACCCTGGAATGAGTAGGTGTGTCCAAACCTTTGACTGGTACTGTATATCTAGTAGTAAGGTTTATTATAGACGTTAAAAAGTAGACCTATATCATTAGATGTTAAACAGTAGACCTATATCATTATATGTTAAACAGTAGACCTATATCATTAGATGTTAAACAGTAGTCCTATATCATTAGATGTTAAACAGTAGTCCTATATCATTACACGTTAAACAGTAGTCCAATATCATTAGATGTTAAACAGTAGACCTATATCATTAGATGTTAAACAGTAGTCCAATATCATTAGATGTTAAACAGTAGTCCTATATCATTACACGTTAAACAGTAGTCCTATATCATTACACATTAAACAGTAGGCCTATATCATTACACGTTAAACAGTAGTCCTATATCATTAGATGTTAAACAGTAGTCCTATATCATTACACGTTAAACAGTAGGCCTATATCATTAGATGTTAAACAGTAGTCCTATATCATTAGAAGTTAAACAGTAGTCCTATATATTACACGTTAAACAGTAGGCCTATATCATTAGATGTTAAACAGTAGTCCTATATCATTAGATGTTAAACAGTAGTCCTATATCATTACACGTTAAACAGTAGACCTATACCATTACACGTTAAACAGTAGGCCTATATCATTAGATGTTAAACAGTAGTCCTATATCATTAGAAGTTAAACAGTAGTCCTACATCATTATATGTTAAACAGTAGTCCTATATCATTACACGTTAAACAGTAGGCCTATATCATTAGATGTTAAACAGTAGTCCTATATCATTAGATGTTAAACAGTAGTCCTATATCATTACACGTTAAACAGTAGACCTATATCATTAGATGTTAAACAGTAGACCTATATCATTACACGTTAAACAGTAGGCCTATATCATTACACGTTAAACAGTAGTCCTATATCATTATATGTTAAACAGTAGACCTATATCATTAGATGTTAAACAGTAGTCCTATATCATTACACGTTAAACAGTAGTCCTATATCATTAGATGTTAAACAGTAGACCTATATAAATAGATGTTAAACAGTAGTCCTATATCGTTACACGTTAGACAGTTGTCCTATATCATTAGACGTTAAACAGTAGTCCTATATCATTAGATGTTAAACAGTAGACCTATATCATTATATGTTAAACAGTAGACCTATATCATTAGATGTTAAACAGTAGTCCTATATCATTAGATGTTAAACAGTAGTCCTATATCATTACAAGTTAAACAGTAGTCCAATATCATTAGATGTTAAACAGTAGACCTATATCATTAGATGTTAAACAGTAGTCCAATATCATTAGATGTTAAACAGTAGTCCTATATCATTACACGTTAAACAGTAGTCCTATATCATTACACGTTAAACAGTAGGCCTATATCATTACACGTTAAACAGTAGTCCTATATCATTAGATGTTAAACAGTAGGCCTATATCATTACACGTTAAACAGTAGGCCTATATCATTAGATGTTAAACAGTAGTCCTATATCATTAGATGTTAAACAGTAGTCCTATATCATTACACGTTAAACAGTAGGCCTATATCATTAGATGTTAAACAGTAGTCCTATATCATTAGATGTTAAACAGTAGTCCTATATCATTACATGTTAAACAGTAGACCTATACCATTACACGTTAAACAGTAGGCCTATATCATTAGATGTTAAACAGTAGTCCTATATCATTAGATGTTAAACAGTAGTCCTATATCATTAGATGTTAAACAGTAGTCCTATATCATTACACGTTAAACAGTAGGCCTATATCATTAGATGTTAAACAGTAGTCCTATATCATTAGATGTTAAACAGTAGTCCTATATCATTACACGTTAAACAGTAGACCTATATCATTAGATGTTAAACAGTAGACCTATATCATTACACGTTAAACAGTAGGCCTATATCATTAGATGTTAAACAGTGGTCCTATATCATTAGATGTTAAACAGTAGTCCTATATCATTACACGTTAAACAGTAGGCCTATATCATTAGATGTTAAACAGTAGTCCTATATCATTAGATGTTAAACAGTAGTCCTATATCATTACACGTTAAACAGTAGGCCTATATCATTAGATGTTAAACAGTAGTCCTATATCATTAGATGTTAAACAGTAGTCCTATATCATTAGATGTTAAACAGTAGTCCTATATCATTACACGTTAAACAGTAGACCTATACCATTACACGTTAAACAGTAGGCCTATATCATTAGATGTTAAACAGTAGTCCTATATCATTAGATGTTAAACAGTAGTCCTATATCATTAGATGTTAAACAGTAGTCCTATATCATTACACGTTAAACAGTAGGCCTATATCATTAGATGTTAAACAGTAGTCCTATATCATTAGATGTTAAACAGTAGTCCTATATCATTACACGTTAAACAGTAGACCTATATCATTAGATGTTAAACAGTAGACCTATATCATTACACGTTAAACAGTAGGCCTATATCATTACACGTTAAACAGTAGTCCTATATCATTATATGTTAAACAGTAGACCTATATCATTAGATGTTAAACAGTAGTCCTATATCATTACACGTTAAACAGTAGTCCTATATCATTAGATGTTAAACAGTAGACCTATATAAATAGATGTTAAACAGTAGTCCTATATCGTTACACGTTAGACAGTTGTCCTATATCATTAGACGTTAAACAGTAGTCCTATATCATTAGATGTTAAACAGTAGACCTATATCATTATATGTTAAACAGTAGACCTATATCATTAGATGTTAAACAGTAGTCCTATATCATTAGATGTTAAACAGTAGTCCTATATCATTACAAGTTAAACAGTAGTCCAATATCATTAGATGTTAAACAGTAGACCTATATCATTAGATGTTAAACAGTAGTCCAATATCATTAGATGTTAAACAGTAGTCCTATATCATTACACGTTAAACAGTAGTCCTATATCATTACACGTTAAACAGTAGGCCTATATCATTACACGTTAAACAGTAGGCCTATATCATTAGATGTTAAACAGTAGTCCTATATCATTAGATGTTAAACAGTAGTCCTATATCATTACACGTTAAACAGTAGGCCTATATCATTAGATGTTAAACAGTAGTCCTATATCATTAGATGTTAAACAGTAGTCCTATATCATTACACG
Organism: Coregonus lavaretus; assembly: GCF_964263955.1. Lineage (NCBI taxonomy): Eukaryota > Metazoa > Chordata > Actinopteri > Salmoniformes > Salmonidae > Coregonus > Coregonus lavaretus. Next base: position 115,861 of record NW_028163959.1, on the reverse strand, counting down.
TTAAACAGTAGACCTATACCATTACACGTTAAACAGTAGGCCTATATCATTAGATGTTAAACAGTAGTCCTATATCATTAGATGTTAAACAGTAGTCCTATATCATTAGATGTTAAACAGTAGTCCTATATCATTACACGTTAAACAGTAGGCCTATATCATTAGATGTTAAACAGTAGTCCTATATCATTAGATGTTAAACAGTAGTCCTATATCATTACACGTTAAACAGTAGACCTATATCATTAGATGTTAAACAGTAGACCTATATCATTACACGTTAAACAGTAGGCCTATATCATTAGATGTTAAACAGTAGTCCTATATCATTAGATGTTAAACAGTAGTCCTATATCATTACACGTTAAACAGTAGGCCTATATCATTAGATGTTAAACAGTAGTCCTATATCATTAGATGTTAAACAGTAGTCCTATATCATTACACGTTAAACAGTAGGCCTATATCATTAGATGTTAAACAGTAGTCCTATATCATTAGATGTTAAACAGTAGTCCTATATCATTAGATGTTAAACAGTAGTCCTATATCATTACACGTTAAACAGTAGGCCTATATCATTAGATGTTAAACAGTAGTCCTATATCATTAGATGTTAAACAGTAGACCTATATCATTAGATGTTAAACATTAGTCCTATATCGTTACACGTTAGACAGCTGTCCTATATCATTAGACATTAAACAGTAGTCCTGTATCATTAGATGTTAAACAGTAGACCTATATCATTACACGTTAAACAGTAGTCCTATATCATTAGATGTTAAACAGTAGTCCTATATCATTAGATGTTAAACAGTAGTCCTATATCATTACACGTTAAACAGTAGTCCCATATCATTACACGTTAAACAGTAGTCCCATATCATTAGATGTTAAACAGTAGTCCTATATCATTACACGTTAAACAGTAGTCCTATATCATTACACGTTAAACAGTAGTCCTATATCATTATATGTTAAACAGTAGACCTATATCATTACACGTTAAACAGTAGTCCTATATCATTACACGTTAAACAGTAGTCCTATATCATTACACGTTAAACAGTAGTCCCATATCATTACACGTTAAACAGTAGTCCTATATCATTACACGTTAAACAGTAGTCCTATATCATTACACGTTAAACAGTAGTCCTATATCATTATATGTTAAACAGTAGTCCCATATCATTACACGTTAAACAGTAGTCCTATATCATTACACGTTAAACAGTAGTCCTATATCATTACACGTTAAACAGTAGTTCTATATCATTACACGTTAAACAGTAGTCCCATATCATTAGATGTTAAACAGTAGTCCTATATCATTACACGTTAAACAGTAGTCCCATATCATTAGATGTTAAACAGTAGTCCTATATCATTACACGTTAAACAGTAGTCCTATATCATTAGATGTTAAACAGTAGTCCTATATCATTAGATGTTAAACAGTAGTCCTATATCATTACACGTTAAACAGTAGTCCTATATCATTACACGTTAAACAGTAGTCCTATATCATTACACGTTAAGCAGTAGTCCTATATCATTACACGTTAAACAGTAGACCTATATCATTACACGTTAAACAGTAGTCCTATATCATTACACGTTAAACAGTAGTCTTATATCATTACACGTTAAACAGTAGTCCTATATCATTACACGTTAAACAGTAGTCCTATTTCATTAGATGTTAAACAGTAGTCCTATATCATTACACGTTAAACAGTAGACCTATATCATTACATGTTAAACAGTAGTCCTAGATCATTAGATGTTAAACAGTAGTCCTAGATCATTAGACCTAGTTGTTGTTTTGAATGTAGCAGCAGGTTATCACTCAGAACCAGAGATCTTATCCTCTGAGACGTGGTCTGTTTATCTTGGCATTGCTTGGTATCAGGCTGACATATTTTGATTCGCTACATTTTCCACACGTTCTGTTAGTGTAGAACTTGTTACTGGGTCAGTGTATGATTTCATAAGCTTATTACGTAACTGAGAAGAAAATGAATGACGAAAAATACTGCACTGAAATAGGTTTTGTCTTATCGCACAATGCACTGTAGGTTCAGTGTGGCTCAGTAAAGCAAGCAGGCTGCGCGGCCGTGAACGTGTGTGTGTGTGTGTGTGTGTGTGTGTGTGTGTGTGTGTGTAGCGCTGCCTGAGCACCATGTTGTGTTTTGTTGTGAAGGCAATGAGCTCTAATTCGCTCTCAGATAACATCTAATTGCCTGAAACAAAAGCACAGTCTCTCAGAGAGTGCGTCCGTTGACAGGGCCTGTCGGCCCGTTGCTGCCGCCGCCACCGGGAATAACAGAACTTGCCAAGTGACCCCCCCCCCCCCGTTGCACCTCTCTCAGCGGCCCCCCTAGCTGTGCCAGCTCGCTGACTCGTACAGATTAGCTCCGTGGGATAAAGAGAAAAGCGTCTCTCTTGGTTACGGGTCTAAACTGGAATGCATAGGGCTAGGTAATTACAGACACGGTGAGACAGCTAACTGCCTAACGGCCACCTTACAATGAGATTGTGTGTGTGTGTGTGTGTGTGTGTGTGTGTGTGTGTGTGTGTGTGTGTGTGTGTGTGTGTGTGTGTGTGTGTGTGTGCTTGTGCATGTTATGACCACCGAAACCAGTTTAATCACGGCCACTTTAACAAAGCGGTCACCCCACCACTCTTTTTTGGTAAACAGCTGAGTGATAAATGTTACCCCCTTACCCCCACCCCCCCCAGATACCCCCACCCCCACCCCCACCCCCCCAGCTACCCCCTCCTGTTTATAAAGTGGCGGTTTACCGTTTTTGCTGTTGTCTTTTAAAGAGGCTGTGATCAAACAGTCATAACACACACACACACACACACAATTTGCCCAAATGGGTAATTGAAACACTTCAACCACTACATTTTTATTCGACACTGTAGTTTTTTGTTGTTGGTGTGACGCCATTATGTCCCACTGTTTTTGTCTACACAAGATAGTTAAATGGAAATGCACCCTAAGCTGGACTTTCTAAATGTCGACACAAAATCACTGGACAAGTTAACGTAAACATAGCTAGGGCTATGTTGTGGTGGGAAAGGATAATCTATCTTAAAACAGAGATTCATGTCCATTGAACCAAGAGATAGCATATTGGATTAATCAATGTATGAGACTTGACCTTGGCCTTTCACACTGTGATAGAAATACCAACTTGAATGTATACATTTGGGTTACTAAAGGACTCTCAGACCATGAGAAACAAGATTCTCTGGTCTGATGAAACCAAGATTGAACTCTTTGGCCTGAATGCCAAACGTCACATCTGGAGGAAACCTGGCACCATCCCTACGGTGAAGCATGGTGGTGGCAGCGTCATGCTGTGGGGATGTTTTTCAGCAGCAGGGACTGGCAGACTAGTCAAGATCGAGGGAAAGATGAACGGAGCAAAGTACAGAGAGATCCTTGATGAAAACCTGCTCCAGAGCATTCAGGACCTCAGACTGGGGCGAAGGTTCACCTTCCAAAAGGACAACAACCCTAAGCACAGCCAAGACAACGCAGAAGTGGCTTCGGGACAAGTCTCTGAATGTCCTTGAGTGGCCCAGCCAGAGCCCGGACTTGAACCCGATCAACATCTCTGGAGAGACCTGACAATAGCTGTGCAGCAACGCTCTCCATCCAACCTGACAGAGCTTGAGAGGATCTGCAGAGAAGAATGGTAGAAACTCCCCAAATACAGGTGTGCCAAGTTTGTAGCGTCATACCCAAGAAGCTGTAATCGCTGCCAAAGGTGCTTCAACAAAGTACTGAGTAAAGGGTCTGAATACTTATGTAAATGTTATATTTCAGTGTTTTATTTTTAGAAAATTAGCAAACATTTCTAAAACTCTGTTTTTGCTTTGTCATTATGGGGTATTGTGTGTAGATTGATGAGGAAAAAAACACAATTTAATCAATTTTTGAAGAAGGCTGTAACGTAACAAAATGTGGAAAAGGTCAAGGGGTCTGGATACTTTCCGATTGCACTGTATATACCAGGCGGTGTCAGAGAAAGGCCCAAAAAATTGTCCAAAACTCCAGTCCCCCTAGTCATAGACTGTTCTCTCTGCTACCGCACGGCAAGCGGTACCGGAGCACCACGTCTAGGTCCAAAAGGCTCCTTAACAGCTTCTGCTGAACAATGAATGAAATGGCCACCCAGACTATTTACACTGACCCCCGCACATTGACTCGGTACCGGTACCCCCTGTATAAAGCCTCATTATTACCTGGACTAACCTGTACCCCGCACATTGACTAGGTACCGGTACCCCCTGTATATAGCCTCATTATTACCTGGACTAACCTGTACCCCAGCCCATTGACTCGGTACCGGTACCTCCTGTATATAGCCTCATTATTACCTGGACTAACCTGTACCCCAGCCCATTGACTCGGTACCGGTACCCCCTGTATAAAGCCTCATTATTACCTGGACTAACCTGTACCCCGCACATTGACTAGGTACCGGTACCCCCTGTATATAGCCTCATTATTACCTGGACTAACCTGTACCCCAGCCCATTGACTCGGTACCGGTACCTCCTGTATATAGCCTCATTATTACCTGGACTAACCTGTACCCCAGCCCATTGACTCGGTACCGGTACCTCCTGTATATAGCCTCATTATTACCTGGACTAACCTGTACCCCAGCCCATTGACTCGGTACCGTTACCCCCTGTATATAGCCTCATTATTACATTTACATTTACATTTACGTCATTTAGCAGACGCTCTTATCCAGAGCGACTTACAAATTGGTGCATTCACCTTATAGCCAGTGGGATAACCACTTTACAATGTGTTTTTTTTTTTTTTGGGGGGGGGGGGGTAAGGGAGGGGTAGAAGGATTACTTTATCCTATCCCAGGTATTCCTTAAAGAGGTGGGGTTTCAAATGTCTCCGGAAGGTGGTGAGTGACTCCGCTGTCCTGGCGTCGTGAGGAAGCTTGTTCCACCATTGGGGTGCCAGAGCAGCGAACAGTTTTGACTGGGCTGAGCGGGAACTATGCTTCCGCAGAGGAAGGGGAGCCAGCAGGCCAGAGGTGGATGAACGCAATGCCCTCGTTTGGGTGTAGGGACTGATCAGAGCCTGAAGGTACGGAGGTGCCGTTCCCCTCACAGCTCCATAGGCAAGCACCATGGTCTTGTAACAGATGCGAGCTTCAACTGGAAGCCAGTGGAGTGTGCGGAGGAGGGGGGTGACGTGAGAGAACTTGGGAAGGTTGAACACCAAACACTCCCTGTATATAGCCTCATTATTACCTGGACTAACCTGTACCCCAGCCCATTGACTCGGTACCGGTACCCCCTGTATATAGCCTCATTATTACCTGGACTAACCTGTACCCCAGCCCATTGACTCGGTACCGGTACCCCCTGTATATAGCCTCATTATTACCTGGACTAACCTGTACTCCAGCCCATTGACTCGGTACCGGTACCTCCTGTATATAGCCTCATTATTACCTGGACTAACCTGTACCCCAGCCCATTGACTCGGTACCGGTACCCCCTGTATATAGCCTCATTATTACCTGGACTAACCTGTACCCCAGCCCATTGACTCGGTACCGGTACCTCCTGTATATAGCCTCATTATTACCTGGACTAACCTGTACCCCAGCCCATTGACTCGGTACCGGTACCCCCTGTATATAGCCTCATTATTACCTGGACTAACCTGTACCCCAGCCCATTGACTCGGTACCGGTACCCCCTGTATATAGCCTCATTATTACCTGGACTAACCTGTACCCCAGCCCATTGACTCGGTACCGGTACCCCCTGTATATAGCCTCATTATTGTTATTTTATTGTGTTACTTTTTATAATTTTTTACTTTAGTTTCTTTAGTAAATATTTTCTTAACTCTTTTTTGAACTGCATTGTTGGTTAAGGGCTTGTAAGTAAGCATTTCACGGTAAGGTCTACACCTGTTGTATTCGGCGCATGTGACAAATACAATTTGATTTGATTTGATTTGATATTTGTGTGTTTTTGTTTAGTTATTGACAAGGAATAACACACTAGCAATGTTGGTTTAGTTATTGATAAGGAATAACACACTAGCAATGTTGATTTGGTTATTGATAAGGAATAACGCATTACCAATGTGGGGTTTTAGTTCCATTTAGTACAACCACACAACCATAAGCCTTTTTGCAATCTTGCTGTCTTGCTGTAGTATGAACTTAATAAGCTACACATCACAGCTACACATCACAAGTTGAACAGTTTGTCCCTGGCTCCCTGTATCAGATACTTGTCTTCAGTGTGTAGAGTTTCTGCCCCAACAGATTCAGAGTTTGAAACTGCGACCAAAACACCCGCATTTACGACCCTTTGACTTGGCAGTGCGACACCATTTTTTTTTGGGGGGGGGGGTTGCTAGTGTGAAATTGTTTTTGCTGGTCACCTTAATTTTTGGTTCACAATCAATTTTTTTTGTTGATTATCATGATTTATTCAAACAGTAATGTGCAACTGACCAAAAATAAACCATATGAAAAGTATCTGCCCTGTTTGGCTGTCGGCCACTCTCACTCCCTCGCCCCACTGAGACACGGAGGAGAGAGAGAAGCATTCTAACAAGCACAAGCACATGACCGTTGCTCAAAATGCAATTGCGGGAAAAATACAGTTTTCAAAGCAACTACTGTTGTTCTAGTTACAGAGAGGCGAGTCACCGCTTTCAGTGAGTATATCTATACCTCTTACTGTTGAGGTCATGGCACCACTTTACAACCGGACTAAGCTATGTATTATATGGTAAGGATGTGCCCACGGAGCCGAGCGGAGCTGAGCGGTGCCGAGCCGAGCCGAGCCGAGCGGAGCCGAGCCGAGCCGAGCCGAGCCGAGCCGAGCGGAGCGGAGCCGAGAGGAGCCGAGCGGAGCCGAGCCGAGCCGAGCCGAGCCGAGCCGAGCCGAGCCGAGCGGAGCGGAGCCGAGAGGAGCCGAGCGGAGCCGAGCCGAGCCGAGCCGAGCCGAGCCGAGCGGAGCCGAGCCGAGCGGAGCCGAGCCAAGCGGAGCCGAGCCGAGCCGAGCCGAGCCGAGCGGAGCCGAGCCGAGCCGAGCCGAGCCGAGCCGAGTGGAGTGGAGCCGAGCCGAGCCGAGCGGAGCCGAGCGGAGCCGAGCCGAGCCGAGCCGAGCCGAGCGGAGCGGAGCACGCCATTTGCGGTGAATAGGCCTATATCAAGTAGCCTAGGCCTAGCTCTGGGAAGTTTTAGTAGGACATTACATTAACTGATTAATCAATTAGCCTACACGGCTGTCTAGCAACGTGCTCTTATTCAGCGGTGAATCATTTAGCCTAGGTCAGGGGTTCCCAGAAAATGTTGGTCCGCAACCCAATTTCGATATCAACATTATTATGTGACCCCACCAAGAAAACAAAGTGATTTAAAGAACAGACAATGTTTACTTTTTTTAAATTGGGGCTATGGCAGTCTATTACAAATCAATCTGACAGTACTTTTGACAGCATTTCAATCTGAAGGTAGTAGTATGGTAGAAGTATGGTTTTATAGTGACTGAAATCAGAATCAGAAAGGTATCAGAAAGGTATTGATAATGTTTTTTTTCCCCCCTCCGTCTGATTTAGTGTCTGATCCTGACCATTCTGTTCTAATGAGGCTTGTGGGCATTGTGGGAGGAAACAGAAGACATACATGTGTTCCTGTGGGTCTTATTATTCAGTGATGGGGTCATAATATGTTGTAGCTCCGTTGGTAGAGCATAGTGCTTGCAACGCCAGGGTTGTGGGTTCGTTTCCCACGGGGGGCCAGTATGAAGCCTATTTATTGCCTTACCTCCATAACTTGCTACATTTGCACACACTGTATATATATTTTCTGTTGTACTTTTGACTTTATGTTTTTTACCCCATATGTAACTCTGTGTTGTTTTTATCGCACTGCTTTGCTTTATCTTGGCCAGGTCGCAGTTGTAAATGAGAACTTGTTCTCAACTGGCTTACCTGGTTAAATAAAGGTGAAATAAATAAATAAATAAATAAATGAAAAATGTATGCACTGACTAAACTGTAAGTCACTCTGGATAAGAGCGTCTGCTAAAATGTAAAATGTAGCTTAAACCGTTCAAAAGATAGAGCCACGCTTGCAGGAAGAAAAGAGAAACCGCCCTGTTTTATTTGAGTTTCTCTCCATTTTTCGAAACACGTGGCCCTATATGGGGTCGCGACCACTAGTTTGGGAAATACTGGCCTAGGACAATATGCACAAATATGTCTACAAATAAATCAGATCTTTCTGGATCCTATTTCGACAGGTTGCCCCATCAAAATATCAACCATGTATTCCCTGGATATGTTCGATGAAATAGCTTACTTTTTAAATTAAAGGCTACCATCTCAGTTGTCTTACTTGGCACTGAATTTTTTTATTTTTATGGTTGCCATAACAAAGGGTATTTTTTTAATTTAACCTTTATTTAACCAGCTAAGCCAGTTGAGAACAAGTTCTCATTTACAACTGCGACCTGGCCAAGATAAAGCAAATCAGTGCGATAAAAACAACAACACAGAGTTACATATGGGGTAAAGAAAACATAAAGTCAAAAATACAACAGAAAATATATATACAGTGTGTGCAAATGTAGTAAGTTATGGAGGTAAGGCAATAAATAGGCTATAGTGCAAAATAATTACAATTAGTATTAACACTGGAATGATAGATGTGCAAGAGATGATGTGCAAATAGAGATACTGGGGTACAAATGAGCAAAATAAATAACAATATGGGGATGAGGTAGTTGGGTGGGCTAATTTCAGATGGGCTGTGTACAGGTGCAGTGATCGGTAAGGTGCTCTGACAACTGATGCTTAAAGTTAGTGAAGGAGATAAGTGTCTCCAGCTTCAGAGATTTTTGCAGTTCGTTCCAGTCATTTGCAGCAGAGAACTGGAAGGAATGGCGGCCAAAGGAGGTGTTGGCTTTGGGGATGACCAGTGAGATATACCTGCTGGAGCGCATACTACGGGTGGGTGTTGCTATGGTGACCAATGAGCTAAGATAAGGCAGGGATTTGCCTAGCAGTGATTTATAGATGACCTGGAGCCAGTGGGTTTGGCGACGAATATGTAGTGAGGACCAGCCAACAAGAGCGTACAGGTCACAATGGTGGGTAGTATATGGGGCTTTGGTGACAAAACGGATGGCACTGTGATAGACTACATCCAATTTGCTGAGTGTTGGAGGCTATTTTGTAAATGACATCGCCGAAGTCAAGGATCGGTAGGATAGTCAGTTTTACGAGGGCATGTTTGGCAGCATGAGTGAAGGAGGCTTTGTTGCGAAATAGGAAGCCGATTCTAGATTTAACTTTGGATTGGAGATTCTTAATGTGAGTCTGGAAGGAGAGTTTACAGTCTAACCAGACACCTAGGAATTTGTAGTTGTCCACATACTCTAGGTCAGACCCGTCGAGAGTAGTGATTCTAGTCGGGTCGGCGGGTGCCAGCAGCGTTCGATTGAAGAGCATGCATTTAGTTTTACTAGTGTTTAAGAGCAGTTGGAGGCTACGGAAGGAGTGTTGTATGGCATTGAAGCTCGTTTGGAGGTTTGCTAACACAGTGTCCAATGAAGGGCCACATGTATACAAAATGGTGTCGTCTGCGTAGAGGTGGATCTGAGAGTCACCAGCAGCAAGAGCGACGTCATTGATATACACAGAGAAAAGAGTCGGCCCAAGAATTGAACCCTGTGACACCCCCATAGAGACTGCCATAGGTCCAGACAACAGGCCCTCCGATTTGACACATTGAACTCTTATCTGAGAAGTAGTTGGTGAACCAGGCGAGGCAGTCATTTGAGAAACCAAGGCTATTTAGTCTGCCAATAAGAATGCGGTGGTTGACAGAGTCGAAAGCCTTGGCCAGGTCGATGAAGACGGCTGCACAGTACTGTCTATTATTATTATTGACTCAAGACATTTCAGCTTTTCATGTTTTAATCATTTGTAAAAAAAAATGCAAAAAAAAACAAAATTCCACTTTGACATTATGGGGTATTGTGTGTAGGCCGGTGTCACGATCGTTAGAGAGAGTGGACCAAGGCGCAGCGTTGCAGGCAAACATATTTATTTAAAGAGAGTAAACACTCGAACAAAACAACAAACGATACGTGCAGTCCTACGGTATAGACCAAAAGGAACAAACCAACGGGAACAAGATCCCACAACTATTGTGGGAAAACAGCCTCTATAAATATGGCTCCCAATCAGAGACAACCAGCAACAGCTGACACTCGTTGCCTCTGATTGGGAACCACTCTGGCCAGCACAGAAATACAATACATAGAATCCCGACATAGACCAACAACACATAGAATATACACACCCTGGCTCAACATATAGAGTCCCAGAGCCAGGGTGTGACAGCCGGTGATACAAAAAAATCTTAATGTAATCCATTTTAAATTCAGTCTGTAACACAACAACATATAGAATAAGTCAAGGGGTATGAATACTTTCTGATGCCACCGTATCTACACAGTGGTTCTTAGAGTAAGGGAGATAACACATGTCAGCTTGCTTCAATGGTACTGGGTATTCAGCAGGCAGATACACAACAACACAATCACAAATAACCCCCCTCACACTATATTTAAACCTAAAACATAACTGCCTTTTCAGTGACAGGCAGTACGGGGAGGAGAGAGGGGAATTAGTAATCACTTCACCTGAGCTGTTAATTGCCTCAGCAAGACTCCCACTGTCACACTCCAGGTGACGAAGGTTCATCCGGTTATACAGGACTTTCCAGATCTCAGTAATAACTTGAAGTTGGAAGCGGTCTGTAATCAT